>NC_133782.1:3036175-3047788 GCF_003597395.2 Chelonoidis abingdonii
GTCCTTCACTCGCTCCAGGACCCGCCGCTGAAGTGCCCCGAAGACCGGGAGTGCGGAAGAACCCCCCCGCAGCAGAATTGCCGCCAACCGGGAGCGTGGAAAGGACCCCCGCCTAGGCAGGGCCAGCTCCGACCACAAGCGCGGGAGGGCTGCGGGTGGCTTCGGTGGACCTCCCGCAGGTGTGCCTGCAGAGGGTCCGCTGGTCCCGTGGCTCCGGTGCAGCATCCACAGGCACGCCTGTGGCAGGTCCACCGGAGCCGCAGAACCGGCGAGCGGCAGAGCACCCCCCGTGGTGTGCCGCCGTGCTTGGGGCGGCGAAATGGCTAGAGCCAGCCCTGCGCCTAAGGCGCCAAAAACCCTGCCGCCGCTCCTGCTAGCAGGGGATCTGACCGACTGCAGAAGCAGTACTGGGGCACTGTGGGGATGGGGGAAGTGCAATCGGGAAGCCAGGGAATTATGTGGACAAGGACCCCGGGCTCCGTCCTGGACGTAGCAGCAAAACCAGAGGTGCCAGGGCTACGAACTGCCAGGCCCAGAGGTGCCGCGGCTCTGAACTGCCAGACCCAGAGGTGCTGGGGCTACGAACTGTCAGACCCAGAGGTGCCGGGGCTCTGAACCGCCAGGCCCAGGGGTGCCGGGGCTCTGAACCGCCAGGCCCAGAGGTGCTGGGGGGCTCTGAACCGCCAAGCCCAGAGGTGCCGGGGCTCTGAACTGCCAAGCCCAGAGGTGCCGGGGCTCTGAACTGCCAGGCCTAGAGGTGCTGGGGCTCTGAACTGCCAGGCCCAGGGGTGCCGGGGCTCTGAACTGCCAGGCCCAGAGGTGCTGGGGCTCTGAACTGCCAGGCCCAGAGGTGCCGGGGCTCTGAACTGCCAGGCCCAGAGGTGCCGGGGCTCTGAACTGCCAGGCCCAGAGGTGCCGGAGCTATGAACTGCCAAGCCCAGAGGTGCTGGGGCTCTGCACTGCCAAGCCCAGAGGTGCTGGGGAGCTAGGAACTGCCAGGCCCAGAGATGCCAGGAGGGCTCAGCCCTGACAAGCCCTGGCACAAATTAAGCACTGGGTTTATGTCCGTACACTGGAAATGTCCTGCAAAACCCTGAGCCTGCTTCCCACCGTGGAGTTAAACAAAGCCAGATAAGCCAACCTGGCTGGCTGTGGAAGGGGTTAGAAGGGTTGTCTCAGCAGGGAAGAGGAGCTGAGCTTTCTGCATCAGTTACCAGCTCCAGATTGCCCTGGATGGAACTTGAATGAAGCACATGGGTTAAGGAGGTGGGTAAGACATGGGTCAATAATGGGGTGAGAATCCAGAAACAACACTTCCTGGGTAGTGCAAAGAGGGTCACTCTGCTGTATGGCCAGACTCTCGTACGCAGAGATCTGATGATATTATTTGATAATGTTCACTAACCAAGGCTTATGGCTTTGTCTTTGATCTTCACATGCTGATAGTTTGTAAAACTGCTAAAACTTCCTAAATAAGTAAATAGATAAAAACATAATGGGGCGACTCTTTCTCAAAGACGGAGTAAACAGCTTCCTCCCTCTCTCCAAACAAAGTCCAGGCCTTGGATCATTGATTCTTGGCAAAGGGCAGGGGAGATGGGGCAGAGAGAGCCACCTGCATTCCAGTGGAAAAGTTTCATCTGGTTTCTACTGGTTCCAGTTGGCCAACGAGGAACAGAACAACGGGTCTGTTGGTCAGCTGGATACTGGTTCCTCAGTCGGAACCAACAGAAACCAGTAGAAACCAAGTATATTAACTGCAGGATTCTTGTGGTATCTACTGGAATTTGAACTAGGCAGGGAGGGGACCAAAGGAGTAAGGGAAAGAGACCACATCCCTGTTGATGGGCGGATGGTGGTTGTGTGTGAGTGATTTTCTGGTAATGCTTCTAGACAGCATCAGATTTCCCAGAATATTCCCAGGGGGAATCCAGGGCCCCCTCACTCACCTGACAAGATTTCAGACCCAGCCCCCTCGCTACCAGTAAACTCAACCTTCATCCTTTTTTCCCTTCTCTCCCTACTCCTACGCTGTGGGTTAAACCTGAATCAGCTTCCGTATCATGCCCTGCAGAGATAGCTTTGTCCCTGGACCTCAGTGTCTGTGAAGAAAATTGAATCTCATGCCCTTTTCCGAAGGCTCTTGCAAACCCACGCCTCCTTGCATGCGGACCTGGGACTTTGCTGTGTGCTATCTCCTCAGAATCCCTATTGAGGCTTGATTTTGGAGTTAAATTACTCTCTGAGCTTTGGCATGTTAAAGTCATCGTGATGGAAACACAAGAGCAGTGCCTCTTTCTGTAGGGTCCGACTGGGGTGCAATGTCAGCACAGGGTATAGGAGATCCCAGGTGTTAGACCCAATACTGTTCAGCTCATCTGATTCCCCCAGGGCCCCTGGGATTGGATTATCCTTGGCATTGCCCAGTGTCTGCGTTCTCTTTGCCTCCAGCTGCAGACTCTTGGTCCCCCACTAATACCACAACTGCCCTCATGCAACAAGCCCTTTTGTGACCTTTACAAACTATTTTTCAAGTTTGTGAACCTTTATTTCCTGTAGACTCCTAGGCTTTAAGGCCAGAAGGAACCATTTTGATCATCTAGTCTGACTTCCGGCGCAGTCCAGGCCACATTTACAACTTCTGTAATAGACTCCTAACCTCTGGCTGAGTCACTGAAGGCCTCAAATCATGCTTTAAAGACTTCAAGTTACAGAGAACCCACCATTTCCACTAGTTTAAACCTGCAAGTGACCTGTGCCCCATGCTGCAGAGGAAGGCAACCCCTCACCCCCAAGGGTCTCTGCCAATCTGACCTGGGGAAAATTCCTTCCCATCCCAAAATACGGCCATCAGTTGGACCCTGAGCACGTGGGCAAGACCCTCCCAGCAGACACCTGGGGAAGAATTCTCTGTTGTAACTCAGAGCCCTCTCCACCTAGTGTCCCACCATTGGCTGTTGGCAATATTTGCTGCTAGCTGTCGCAGAGTGGCTATATGCCATGGTAGGCAATCTCATCACACCATCCCTCCATAAATGTATCAATGTAAACCCCATCATCCCCCCTGCCAACATTGATTCAGCTTAGGAAAGAACGTTATCAACCAACTGGCTGTCAGATCCAGCCATGAGGGTTCCTAGAGAAATTCAAATGGAACTGGACTTGGGCACCTCTGGGTACAGTGCAAGGTGGCTCGTGCTGCGTGGCAGGTTTCTTAGGCAAGGGCGGGGACACAGCATGGTTAGCAGTCAACGCGAGCTTGCCCTTCTGAAATAGAGCACTGTCTGACCATAGCAAACTGATCCATGCACACCCCTGGGCTCGGCAGCCACGAGGAGCATGGGGTGGGTTTTCAAATGCACTCTGTTTGGCTAACTCTGCTCCCATTGACGTCCATGGGAGAGGCACCACCAGCATGCGTAGGAGTGTCCAGTGGATGGAAGCTCTACCAGGAAAAGGCAGCACTGTTTGCCCAGTCATGCTCCCACTGCAATACCAGCTGAAGAGGCCCCTGGAGCTGCACAGCAGATGGGACCCTGCTGGCTCTGATGCTGGGTGGAGGCATGCTGGGTTTATTTAGCACACTTTTCCTCTCTGCAAGGCAGATTGGTTCATGGGGAGCGAGGGCACAGGGCCCTGGCAGGGAGATACAAGCCTTCCACTGCTAGGCCACTGGTTTCAATCTGGCTCAAAATGCCGGTAACCAAAAGCCGTTGCCATCCGGAGGCTGTTCAGCAGCCTGTGTGCAATGAGCTGGTGTCTGCCTGGCCAGTCCCAAGGAGGCACAAGTGCCCATAACACCCACCATTCTGGGTCCTCAGTGGGAATTGACCCCAAGCCGTCCAGTGGGGAGAACGAGAGCCTCTGCCGCTTGAGCTGAAGAGACAACACCTTTGGCTAGGAGCTGGAGTAAACTCTTATCCTCTGTGGACCAGCCAAGAGTTGATGTGTAACACGCTGCAAGTGGTTCACATCCACGCCAGCTGGCTTTGGCTGGCTCCTTGTTGGCAGCTGCTGCAGAGAGGCCAAAGAGCGAACAGGCCATGGCGACTGAACTCCCCTCTCCCCTTCCCAGGGTTGAGTCACTCTGACTGGCAGGGTGGCCGACAGCCCCACTACTCCTCCACTCCTGCACACGTCCAGGAGTGGGTGACCCACTCCTTCAGCTTCCTAGATGGTGTAGTAAGTAAAGTCCCTGCTAAAGGCCCAGTATGAGGCTTGAGGCCTCAACTAAAGTAATGGTTAAAACTTTGCTAACATAAAGCAAAGAGAAGCTGTGAGCCAGAGGCAGGCCCTGCTCACAGAAGCTGGCAAGGAAAGGGCTGATGCTGCAAGAAGATACGTACCTAAAAGGTACTGAACACTAAAGATCAGAACATTCACATACTTGCACATTCCACACAGATAACAAGGAACAGGCCGACCCATCCCAATGACAGGGGCAAAAGGGTAATATGATGGATAGAGTTGTTTTGTTTAAACCAACATGTACAAGGTGAGAGGCGGCACCTTACTACGTAGAGGGGTTGTACCTTGCTACGTAGAGGGGTTGCACCTCAATACGTCAGGAGTGATGTGTAACTTGTTTGTACCTGTGTATAAGAATGGATCCCTGGGGCGATGTCTTTGTCCGGCCGAGGGGGCAGTGGAAAGTCCCGCCACTGACTAAGCCGAGTCCATTGACCGTGGGTACATCGTAGTATGCCCTAAATTAGGCTAAGAAACCTACAGGGGAACTATTATTGTATCCAATACGGCAATAAACCTGGCCGACGTGCCTTCCTACCTTACTAGACTCTGTGGTCATTGGGGGTTCTCTTCGGGTCTGCTGTGTCAGCTGGCTGTGCAGAGCTGGGGCAGTACATAGAGGGAGCACACGCACGCAGCCGAGTGATACCAACAAGGAGAGAGCAAAGCACCACACCGGTAGCATCTAACAAGACACACGTCTGGACAACAGATGGGCCCTGCTCACTGAGCCATGCCCCTTGCCTTTGTGCATGGAGCCCCGCATTCCCCACAGGATTGAGGTTATGTTGCTGGGTCTCTGCAGAATTCTTGCACTGTCTAGCAGACAGGCAGGAGCCAGGCCGGTGGCCCCCGCAAGCTGCTGCACATGAGGCTCCACAAAACCTTGGCCCAGCCCTGGACCTACCTAATGGAAACCCTGCTGCACTTCACCCTGTTTTCCACGTCTGTGGGAGCCTCACTCATGGGAGGATCTGGATGGGCTCCTGCTTTCCCTGCTTGCCTGGACTCTCCCAGCCCCTCACCCGGGGTCATTCCCATTAGGTAAAGGAGCAGATCATCTTGGCTTGGGTATGTCCCTGTTTTGCTTTCCTTGTATTGTATGGACCTGGGTCATCGAGGAAACCTTACAGGTCCTTCTGCTGCCCAGTGGTCACTGGGGAAGCCCAGCCCCCTTCCCCCCATTGTCAGAATGCTGGCCGAAGCCTCACTCCTGGCTCCAGCAGCTAAAAATAGCTCTTTGTCAGGCAATTGTTCCGACACCTAAGCTGCAGCATTGACGTGGGGGCTAGGGTGGGACAGAGATAGAGACAGGGTAGGTGGAGATGGAAGGGGCTGAGGAGCCCCCTGGGAATTGCTACAAAACATTCAGCACCGATAACAGCTCAGCGGCTTCTCAGCATCGGCCCCTCAGATGGCTAAATAGAATATCCATAAGCGAGGAGGGCATGACAGAGCCCCCGGCACTCTGTCTCTCCCCCTGCCACTCCCCGCTTTCAGCTCTCTCTTGCTCCCCTTCCCTTGTCCTCCTCCCCCACATCTGTCTGCCTCTGCCCCAAGTCTTCCCCCTGGCACATAGTCCCGTGGCCGCATGGCCGACATGAGGGAGAAGGGGGATGAATCTTTGTCTCTCTGCTTCGCCTGTTAAAGTGGCTGCAAAGCTCTAGCCCCTTTGTTTCCTCCCCATGCGGCTGGCACGTTGCTCTGTGAGCTGGGTCAGAACCAAGCCCCTGGATCTGAATCACACCAAACTTCATCTGAAAGCTGGAGAGTGTTGGATTGCAAACCTGGACCCAGATCCAGATTTCACCACTGGTCCTCACCCAACCCCTGAACTTAGTCCTGGGTCCAAGTTTAGCAGGTCAGGCCCCTCTGTGATGGAGCGCAGAACTTGGGGGTTTCTTGCCATGCCCTGCTTCTCTGCCAATCCTTGTTGACTGCAGACGGCTCCCTGGAGCTGGAGGGGGTTAAGCTTTCTTAAGGAAGTCCAGACCTGATTCCCACAGCTGAGTTTTGGACAGATTTAATCCCGACACCCCAGAGAGGCGTTACTGATCTCCACAACACACTCAGTCAAGCTGCCTTCCGCTTCCACTCACACACACATGCAGAAATAAAATGGGGAGCAGGAGATCTTTCATCAGCCAGCCTGTTGCTCCTGCTGGGAGGGCTTGAGCCTTCACTGGCACGGTCCCCGGGGTGGGTCCAGTGTCTAATCCACTCTTTTAAACTCGATCTGTGGGACTCAGTGGGCCCTGCAGGGAGGCTGGGGAGAATCCAGCTCAGATTGTGCAGGAGCAGAGTTCTAAGTCTAGTCTGCCAGGTGCCCAGAGCTATCTAGGGGCCATCTTCTAAAATATACAAACCCTGGCTTGAGCCCCCACCCCAAGCTGGGCTCCCACTTCTGGCTCCAGGAAATTCAAATAAATAAATAAACCCTCCCTGGTCCCCTTTGCAGCAGGTGCTTCCCCTCCTGCCAGCACCCCAAGTCCTTGGGAACACAAGGACCTTGTTATTTGGGGAAGAGGGAAAATATAAAAAGACATGAAAACCCTCTCTGATGAAATGAGGATCACAAACCCAGTCATCTAGACTTTGGTTAATTCCGCCATTCTGAACAGTAACTCTCTGATTTAGTGAGGCCCAGAATGCTTAATCCTGCCACAAAACCCACAAGCTTAAAACCCCCACTCAGGAGTCCAGCGGGAGTCATTGGTAGTCAAGGGGCAGGTCTTCTCCACCTGCCTGCTCCAGTCCAGAGAGAACACTCTGCCAGGTCCTGCTCCCATATGCAGCTTCCCAGTCCAGTTCTGATATCAGCTCTGCTGCCAGTAGCCTGGAAGGTTGGAGCGTGGTGTAATCAGCTCCAAACTGCTGCCAGATCCAGATCCAGTCCAGTCAATGCTACTTGCTCCACATTGGGTGCAAAACAGACATTGCCCACCATCCCTGCCCCTTGGGATAGCATTCCTGATCTCTAAGGGAAAGCCCTTCTCCTTCCTGGCTTGAGTTTTGTTACCAAACCAAAGTTCGCTCCCATAACTCAGAGTGACCCACTCAGGATATTTTTGCACAATTCCTGTTCCCGTTCATGAGTCCAGCCATCATCATCATCATCATCATCTAGAATTACTTATACAATCAGAACTTAAACAGATTCCAGCTAAAGCTACAAAACTCAGTAGATGAAATTATGGGCTCTGCCAAATTCACAGCTGTGAAAAACGTGTCATGGACCATGAAATCTGGTCTCCCCCAGCAAATCTTGTCTTTTGTGTACTTTTACCCTGGACTATATAGATTTCATGGAGGAGACCGGTGTTTCTCAGCCCAGGGGTCCTGACCCAAAATGGTGGCTCGGGGGGCGAGGTCACAAGGTTATTGTAGCAGGGTTGTGGTATTGCCACCCTTACTTCTGTGCTGCTGCCTTCAGATCTGGGTGGCCAGAGAGTGACAGCTGCTAGCTGGGTGACCAGCTCTGAAGGTGGCAGCACAGAAATAAACGTGACAGTAACCGACCATGCCATCCTTTGACCATGAAATTGACCAAAATGGAGTGTGAATTTGGTAGGCCCTAATTATAGTTCATGTAAGTGAAGATGGCCAGACTTGCCTTTTCTCCAGAATTCCATCCCTGAAAGTCTTCTGGCTCCAGGACTTACACAAGAGACACACCTATTCCCAGACCGCGATGGCTGGGAAGGGAATCCATTTGCAGGGGCTGGAGCTCTGGGTCTGCACCATGGCTGGCCTGTTTGTTTGCTGGGTATTGTGAGAGCCCCCTGCAAGTTCTTGCATCCCAAGTCTTCTTTCCGGTGTCCCAAACCCTGCCACACCACACTGCGTTAGCTGTGCGCTCTACTGGCAGTTCTGGTCTGGGAATGCACCAGAAGTGTCCTGCCCTCACCAGCTCGGGGGCATTGCAGCCTGGTGTCAGCAACTGTGATGTGGTGGTCATACCTAGTAGTTACAGCAGGAGTCAGTCACCAGGGTCAGAGCTGGAGGCCAGGGACCAGAGCCAAGACTCAGAGTCAAAGTGAGGAATTGGAGCCGCAGGTCAGGCCCAGGTTATCTGGAGTGAGGCAAGAGCAGGGCTGGGCCAAGGGCAGGAGTAAGGGAGGAGCAGAATTAGAACATGGCAGGAGCAAGGCTGGGGACAGCAGGCACAGGAGCCATCACACTCATGGGCAAATGCTTTGAGCAGCCGTCAAACTGCTGCTGGGCTTAAAAGCTGTTCCCTTGGACTCGTCCCACCAGCCAGGCAGTGCAGCTGGTCAGGGAGCCCACCACCAGCCAGCTGTGCTCATTGGGTGCTTGGCCACAGGCTCTGCTGCAGGCCCTGATTCCTAACACCTGGTGTGGGAATGCACCGGACGTGCCCTGCCCTTGCACGCTTGGCAGCGCTGCAGCCCTGGTGTGGGTATGCACCAGATGTGTCCTGCCCTTGCACGCTTGGCAGCACTGCAGTCCTGGTGTGGGAATGCGCCGGACGTGCCCTGCCCTTACGTGCTTGGCAGCATTGCAGCCCTGGTGTGGGAATGCACCGGACGTGCCCTGTCCTTGCACTCTTGGCAGTACTGCAGCCCTGGTGTGGGAATGTACCGGACGTGCCCTGCCCTTGCACTCTTGGCAGCACTGCAGCCCTGGTGTGGGAATGCACTGGATGTGCCCTGCCCTTTGCATGCTCAGGGAGATTGCATTGCTCTGGCTTAAGGCTGGGGTGGGTCAGACGCCCTTTCTGTGAATCATCCACTAATGTCTGTCTCCCTCCCAGCTGTGTATGCATTCCACAGCCATTCTGGACAGGTTCGTTGGAAATGCTGAGTCTTTCTCAGTGGACTCTCTGGGCTGCACCCCAGCAGAAAAAAAATGGACTGGAATTCCTGCCTGGAGCGTTCAGACCAGGAGGCTGAGCTCCAAAGAGGCAGGTCAGAGACTGCAGAGAGAGGGGCATAGGGAAATCCAAGTCCAGGCCTTGTGAACTCCACCAGCAAAGTACAGAGGGAACCAGAAGCCCATGGTGGTGTGGGTGAGAAAGGGAGCCCCGCACCCTTCATCCACCCAGCCACACCCCACAGGAACAGCTGGAGATCCCTGCAGTTCTCTGGCCTAAAGCACAAGCGTGACAACCAGCTCCCTAGTGCAATCGAGAAGGGAATCAGATGGGGCAAATGAATGAAAAGCTGCACAGCAGAGGGGGCTGCCTGTGGGGTCTGGGCCAGGCTGACGTGGCAATCTCTACAGATGGGTTGACATCAGCTCCAGTAAACAAGGGAAGGCAATTCCCTGCACTGCTCCACATGTTTCTTTAAGATCGGGGAGCGCCACCGTAAGCCCTTTGCTGCACAAGGACGTTTGAGGGCAACAGGCCCCTCCAGTCAAGATGAACCCACCTTCGACCCACTGTGCCCTTGTGTGCAGAGCTGCTGCCAGCCAGCATGGCAGCCGGCATGGAAAACTGGGGCTGGCTATGGAGCAGCAATAACAACATCTGGGAATTGCTTCAGGCCATCAGCTGGTCACCGTAGGGGTCAGGAAGGAACCTTTCCTTCACACCCCCATGTGGCAGCATTGCTTGCTGGCGCTGGCCCCGGGGGAGTCTGTTTTCTTACACCATCCCCTGCAGCATCATGTATCGGCCAGTGCTGGAGGCAAGACACCAGAGTTGATGAGCCACCTGTCCAATCCAGTATAACTATCTCCAGTTTACTCTCCTGGGGTCAGCCTCCTTCGCTGAACTCAGTGGAGCGACATTGATGTACGCCAGCTGGGGTTGGGGCCTGAAGGAGCATGGAAAATTTGCTACCTGCATATCACAGCTTGCTGTATGTCTCTGGCTGCCAGAGAATGATCACACAGGCAGGGAAAGGGTTAAGGTGCAGGACCCCTCCCCCCATTTCCCTCCCACCTCCACTTTCACATGAGCTTTCCCCAAGCAAGGGCTATTGTCTCTAGCAGGACTTGTTCATAACCACTGAGCCTGGGGCCCAGACTCTGGTCAGGTCTGGAGCTGACTCCGGAATCCCCTTTCTAGGCTGACACTCCAGGGAGAGAGCCTGGGTTGTGGAGGGCTTGAGCCCAAGGCAGCTCGGGGAAGGATTGCAGCCTCCTCTCCTTGTTTTCTTTGTTCTGCACGGAGGTTTGTTGCTGTTTGGAATAAGTGCAGCTCAGGTGACCTTCAGGCAGGGCTTGAGTGGCCCCAGGGGTCCCTCCTGGACAGCCGTGGAAGGAACAGGGCCAGGAATGGCTCTAATTGCCTTGAGGGTTTTTTTTTTCTTCAATTTACTGACTGCTAAATACAAATATTACAACTTCCCCTCCTCGGGGCTGGTTTACGCAGGCAGCCCCCGGCCGGGCATTGTCTTATTGTTTTCAGAGGGAAGCTCCATTTGGAAATTAACCTGCTTTTCACCCCGCGCAGTAAGTTTCACACCCTGTCCCTACTGGGGATTAAGAGAGCGAGAGATGAAGGAAATAAGAGGGAAGCAAACATCAGGAGGGAAAGAGAGGCCAGTGAGAAGGAGTGAGAGATAAAGGGCTCCGGGAAGCAGAGTGGCTGTGAGGGTGGGATGCAGAATATGTATCTACTATAAATATACACAGTCATTCATAGAGACAGTATAGACACGTAGTCAGTGCATTGTACACTCACCCACAGGGAGACAGAAAAACAAACTTTAATTTCCCCATCTTTAAAACAATAATAATAATTAACACCTACACCCCGATGCAAAGCATTTTAGGATCCGTAGGTGAAAAGCCCTTTCTCAGTGCAGAAAAATGTACAGCTACAAAGAAATATAGGAGCAGCCTGGCCAGGAACTGTGCATGTGAATGGGATAGATCAAACCTCCCATGTGCCAGTGCCTAAGTGTAGGACATGATATGAGATAAATACTCACAATGAAGGAAACCAGGCCAAGAACTCCACTTCAGGGAGTTTGTCTTGTTAAGAGAATTTAGTCCAGAGGTTCTGTAGATTCAGTTTCAGGATTATCTTTTCTGCGGTAAACTACAGAGTAATGCGATTGCATCCCAGCTTTTGGGGCTAAAATTACATTTGGGCGATAGATGAGGTACAGTGCTGGGAAGGGCAAGGAGGGTATAAAAGAAGGAAGAGAAGATGGGGTTATCATAAGCCTCTTTCCCAAATCTGGACCTTAGTGTCCAAAATGTGGGTGCCTAGCATGAACCTCCAAGCTTAATTACCAGCTTGAATCTTATCTCGCTGCCACCAGACAGGAATTACAGCGCCTGCCTCGCTCTGGTCCCCCAAACTTTCCTTGGAGGGACCCCAAGACCCAGAAGCTCTGAGTCTCACAACAAAGGGAAATAACCCACTTCCCTTCCCCCTCTCTCTCCCAC
>NC_133782.1:3048373-3297792 GCF_003597395.2 Chelonoidis abingdonii
TTTGAAAAATCCAGTTTCCTGATTGGTCCTCTGGTCAGGTGTTTGGTTCCCTTTGTTAACCCTTTACAGGTAAAAGAAACATTAACCCTTAGCTATCTATTTGTGACAGGGGTGATGCCAGAGAGAGAACGAGATGATAGAGCACGTTGGGAGAAGTGCATGAGTTGCCAGGGTGAATGCACCAGAAATATTAACATCGGTCTTACTGTCACTGCAGCATTCCATCATCTGTCCCGAGCCCGCTGGGGAAGAGACAGCACAGGGTTGTTTTCCTTTGAGGGGCGCCAGTCGCAGGACATGTGAAGTGGGGATCAGGGAGGAAGATGCTGTGGGCCAGAATGGAGCCTGCCCTGGGGCAGTGAAGATGGGGCACATGACAGTGAGAGACAAGGGAGAGTGCGAGGTCATTGTTCTACTTAGAGGTCTCAATCACCATTTAAAAACACCCATCCCAGGCTCCAGGCGCTTATGACGTCGATCGGCGCCACCAATCACCTTAATGACCAAAGGCGCCACAGCCAGACTGCTGCCAGCCCACACAGACCCACCCGGAGGCCAGGGGCACAAGGGAGCACTGGCAAAGGGGACTTCATTGAGGGTAAAGGGATGGCACTGGCTGCCCTGGTAGGAGACTGGCAAGGAATGGAGATCAGGGTCCAGCAGAGCCGCACTCAGGGCAGGAAGAGGGAAGACAGGGCCCTTCTAACCTGGAGAGCAGAGAGCTGTAACGTCCTCTGCCTGGGGCTGCAGCTTAAATCTGCGGAGAGGGCAGCTAGTGCAAATGGCAGCAGGTCCCTCCCACTCCGATTGAGTCTCCTACTGTGGGCACTAGGCTGGGCTCCCTGATCTGCACTGGCTGCCTGTGGGCTTTTTGCAGAGGCTGGTTGTCCCAGGCCAGAGCAGGAATTAAGGTTAAAGACTAACCTCATGAGGCAAGTTCAGCTGGTGTGATGAATGAAGTCCCGTTATGATTTAAACCTACCTGAAGAAGAGACTGGCTATGGCTGATCTCCTGCTATATGGATGCTTGGCGTGCTGCCTAGGAAAATGTAAAATTGCAACCCCTCTGGCTTTTATTTCTGGATGACTCCCAGACAATACACTGCACTTATCAGCTGCTTTGGTGGGGGTTCTTGCAGTGTCACTTCGCCTTCAGTCTGTAAACTGGGCTTTTGAACCTCTGCACTCTGGGATGGGCTATGACTCCAGGACAGGCTGTGACTCTGGGGTGATCTGGGGCGTGTTGTGACTCTGGGATGGGCTGTGACTCTGGGGTGATCTGGGATGGGTTGTGACTCTGGGATAGCTGTTACTCTGGGGTGATCTGGGATGGATTGTGACTCCAGGACAGGCTGTGACTTTGGGGCGGGTTGTGACTCCGGGATAGGCTGTGACTCTGGGGTGATCTGGGGTGGGTTGTGACTCCAGGATGAGCTGTGACTCTGGGGCAGGTTGTGACTCTGGGATGGGCTGTGACTCTGGGGCGGGTTGTGACTTCAGGATGAGCTGTGACTGGGGTGATCTGGGGTGGGTTGTGACTCCAGGATGAGCTGTGACTCCAGGATGAGCTGTGATTGGGGTGATCTGGGACGGGTTGTGACTCTGGGGTGATCTGAGACTGTCTGTGACTCAGGATGGGCTGTGACTCTGGGATCATCTGGGGTGGGTTGTGACTCTGGGATGGGCTGTGACTTGGGTGGTTTGTGACTCCAGGATGGGCTGTGACTGGGGTGATCTGGGGAGAGTTGTGACTCCGGAATAGGCTGTGACTCTGGGGTGATCTGAGGCTGGTTGTGACTTGGGATGGGCTGTGACTCTTGGCTAATCTGCACTTTGCAGAATTAGTAAACCAAGGAATAGGGTGTTTACACAAGAAGAAGGGCATTTCTGGATACATTTTCCATACCCCCGGCGATGGCAGAGTCGTTGCTCTGATAAGCGACCTCATGGTATGTTCTGTGTGTTCAGTATCACAGACCCATGCTCTGCCGAGGAGCCAAGGGACAATAGGGGCTGGGAAACAGCAGCCAGATGTTTTAACAAAGGGCACCTTGTAAATCAGCCTAGTGCCATAGGCCTGAACCTCCTCTCACTTGCCCTGATTGTATCCCAGGGTCATGACTGGCTTCTGATTTGCACCCCTGTAAGAGCACAGAGTCAGGCCCAGTGTCTTCAGTTCACAGACAGAGACGGCACAAACTCCAGGGTGAGAGTCTGGTTCAATACCTACAGCCCTGGGTTTTGTCTGTTTGCAGAGTTGCTCATCCAGCTCAGATTTAGTCACTTCCTCCTGCTCTGTAGCCCTGTCCCTCCCCGCCGCACATAACACCGAGTTTCGCTTTGACTCCTGTCCCCATGTTCCAGGCACTCTCCCCCTCTGAGCCATCACGCCAATCTGGGGCTCGGTTTGTGCCCTGCCTCTCCACATGGCACCAGGCTGAACTCGTGCCAGGATTTCCGGCCCCCACGATGATGACGTGGCGCTAGGACGAGTCCGGCCCAAAGGGACTGCATGGGGTGCATGTCAGTGGAGAGCCCAGCCCACGCCAGGTTTGTTGGATCAACGCTGAGTCCAGCATCAAACGCTGCATCTTTGCCACATTGTGCTGCCCTCCTTAGGGGCAGCCAGGTAACCTCCCGCCAAGCCCAGTAGGTTGAGCAGACCTCTGTTGTGCTGCTGGGCCCTGCCACCTGCTTGGCTGCCATCCCCCTTCTGTTCATGCAGCACTTACTCACCGCTTTTCCTGCTGGAACAAACCCCTCTGCACATCACCCACGGCACACACAGTGTAACAGGGGGCTTGACAGAGCCCTGGCTCCTGGGGGAGAAGACGGCTCCCCAGCCCCTCTGCATTCCAGAGCCTTTGGCCCTTCAGGGTTAAAATCTCAGAAAGCCTGAAGTATTTGGGAGGGAAAAGAGAAGTTCTATAAAAAGAATGCTTAAAAACACAAGTTACAGGGGAAAAAAAAAACAGAGGAGCAAAGTGCAGCTGCAGTTCGGGTTCCAGTTCCCAGGTGATGTCAGGCTTGGAGCCCATCCAGCCTCAGCCCCTCAGAGACGGTCTTTGTGGGTTCAGCCCTGAGTGTTTTTCCTTCCTGAGACTCGGGGACACCTTCCTGTCTCAGAGAAAGCAGCCAGGAGCCATTCCAAGGGTGTCCGAGATCAGGAAGAGGGCGAGGGCAAGACAGGCAGGCAGAGAGAGCGGCATCTCCGGGCAGCACCAAGCTGGGATGAAAAGAACACGCCCGGGGTTTGGGAGGAAGAGACTATTACGGGCCTCCACAGAAAGCATGCTGGGCCAGATCCCATTTCCACTGCAAACCAGCGTGGGCCTGGTTTAACCGCTTCCGTGCTGGACTCCCCTGCACCAGAGGACTGTGGCTGCGGTCTTTGCACTACCGGAGTTAGCCGTCCTTAGCACGTACGCAGCGCTTGCCATGTTGAGAGCACTGGGAGGGTGTGGGCCTTGGAGTACCCCAGCAGCTGTGCACTAACAATACTGGTGCTGTTGGGATCCCCACTCCGAGCGCGGGCGCCAGCAAGCAGCCAAGCAGCAATGCCCCGAGCCGGGGTGCATAGTAGCAAACCCAGCAGCACGGCTGGGACATGAACTCCCAGGCCACAGTCAGTAGCTGGGACTCCTCTAGGAAGCTGCAATACCGGCTCTGGGCTTGGCCGCGAGCTGCAAGCCTTGGTCCTTCTGAGGAAAATGATATCTTCCTTTAACTGCCTAGCTATGGCTGTTTAGAGAACACAAGCCCCCCACCTCCCTGGCCCCCCAGTAAACCCAAGGCCGGGGATTCTGTGTCCCAGAAATGTTTAGAGAATCTCACGGCTGTTTATTGGGGTCTGGTACAGATTAGATACGCTGAGAACAAGCCTCTCCCCACCCACCCTGTCCCCAGTGGGGACTTGCTCTCACAGCTGTGCCGGGCTGTCACTACATAAATCAAATCCTCGGGGAAGGGAACTGGGAGGGAGATGTCTCTGGAGAGCAGGCAGCCAGGAGGGTGCTGCCTCTAGACCAGCCCAAGGCCCCCCGCTTCTCTGGCTCTAGGAGATGGAGGCAGGGAAGGGGATGCTGCCGTTTCGCCTGTTCTCCCTGGCATTGCACCTCAGGTGGGCTTCAAGGGGGCAAAGTTGCAGCTGCAGTGGCAGAGTTTATCAGGGAGGGAAAAATGCATGAGCCAGAGTGAGTGAGACATCGGCATGGCAGGACTATGTGTATGAATTGGGGGGGTCTCCCCAGCCCCCTGCCCCCTGGGGCGTGTACAGGGAGGAAATGCCTTCCTCATCCCAGCAGTGAGAGAAAGGGATCTGGCCATTTTAAGGTGAACGGGGCTCAGTGCTTGGGGCCTTCCTCACACTGCTTTGCCTGTGGACCTGAGGAACCGCTGTCTCCTGGCATCCCTTTAGCTCCAGCTCTTGTCTATCATCCCCAGTGACTCTGAGCCAGCTGACCAGCTCCTGCATCTGTCCGACTGGAGAGACCTTGCATCTCTCCGGCTGGGGACTGAGCTGGGCTGGAGGATCCCAGAGCTCAGAGCTGTCCCTGGTGAGGGAACCCTTGCAGTGCCTGTTCTATAAAAGGGAATCCTGTGTGCTTGGGAAACGACTCCCAGGCTGCCCAACTCCACAGCTGTGTCCAACAGCAAATGAATCATGAGCTCACTGGACTCAGTGAGTTACCCCCGTGTCTTCATATCTTTCCCATGATCCACCTTCCTCCCTGAGCAAAGGCCTCACCGAAGCCCATGTGGCAGCACACAGAATAACTCCTGTAGTACCAGGGTTTCTGCATTACCGCAGCCAGCCATGGTTATCAGCGGGCACACTGCAGGCCAGACCAGGTTGGCACTCGATCAAGACCTCCAGAGCAGAAGCAAAAGGCCCCTGGGGGAAGCAGAGCTGGTCTGCTGTCAGCCCCCTCAGCGGGGAGACCCCCAGCCCTCCACCTGCGGCTGGAGCTGTGTGTCTTGAGCATAACTGGGGGGGAAACAATGAAAAAAGAGCCACCAAATGATCAAAAAAATAACTTTTATTTTCAAACCTGCTGAATATGAAAAACAAAACAGTGACCATGGAGACCTGCAATAATCTTAATTCTCATAAAGCTCTGAATCGACGCTGACCATTGAACGATATTTTACACTCTCGCCCTTGCCCGCTCCTCTGTCCTGCAGCCACTGGGCCAACATCCCCTTCCAGGGGTCAGTGAGCCCTGCTGCCCCCGGGCTCCCGCTGGCCGCGAGGGACAGGCACAGTGGATGGCAGAGGAGCGGTCACTCTCGCTCTCTCTTATTTGCATCTAGAGCATCGTCCTGCCTTTCAGTCCAAGTCGGTGCAGCCCCAGCCCCCTGTGTCTCCGTGGAGTCCTTTGAGTGTGGGCTCATCTCACACAGGCTTTCCTTTCCTTGAGCTCCAGGAGTCCCTTGCTTCTTCCCGCCCCCCGGTTTGGAATATCAAGCTCATGTGTTCTGAGGTTTGGCCACCTGGCCTGGCTCCTCAGGCAGATGCTCCCGCAGCTCGGGCTCATCTCCGCGGCACCCGCATTGGGTTCACCCCTCGCGCCTTCAGGCAGTTGCCTGCAAGCTCCCTCCGGCTGCCCTGCAAGAAAGGAAGGGGAAAGTTGGAGACACGATGCCCACACCACATTCCTGTGCCCCCAGACAGCTGGACTGTGCCCTGAGCCACTGTTCTAGTAGGAGGCAGAGAAAAGCCCAGAGACGGGTGCATCTCGGGCTAGGGGGTAGAGACGCTCGGGAACATTAAAATCCTCCTGCAGAGTTTGCTGTGGGCTGTGGGAGCTGCCTTGCTAGTGCGTCATAGGAGCACGATGGAACAGAGCAGGAAGTCCTCTTTCATTTCTACCTGACTTTGCTGGGGACTTTGCCTGACAAAAACTCTTGTAATGCGCTCAGGGGACAGCACAGTCCTGGTGGGATCCACACATTTCTCACAGCTCTTTCCACTCCTCTGGGCTCTTGCTACAGACCGAGCTGTGCATCCATGGCCCCACAGCGTGTTTTGGAGGAAGGGTGATACACCACACTCCATCTGGGATGGCTGTGTGACCATCCCATGTGACTCTGTTAACAAGGCCCATGCTAACATCACTCAGGGAGGGGCCTGCTTTGGGGCTTTCTCGTCACTCAGAATAGGTTGTGCCTCTCCATAGTTCAGCTGGGGCAGTCACGGGGAGCCCAGACCAGAGGTGTGTGTTCCCACCTCTCTGAAACGGGAGGGGGAGGTGTTTGCAAAGGAAGGGCGTGGTGTAAAGTCCATCCCCCAAGCACTACAGCCCTGAGACTCAAGGCTCTGGCCATGTCCTCTTGTCACATTTCAGGCTCCAGAGGGAGGTCTGGCTGCACTATGGTGCTGTGACTTTCCTAGTACTCTGCCTTGTGATTGGATGACAGAAGGGCAGGTGGCAGAATGGCCAGGTAGCCAGGGCAGGGAACACAGGGAGGATGGATTTGCAAGTTCTGCAGTTGAGAGAAGGGCTGGGTTTGAGAGACAGGGAAGGGCAGGAGATCAAGCTGGGCTGAAGCTAGCATGCTGACATCTCACCTGTTTTTGGTATGACCAAGAGGCCGGGATCCTGTGTGGTGGGGGTGCCCGGGGATTAGCCATCAAGGTCAATGTGACATCTGAGCTCTAGAGGTGGAACCTTACAAAGCACAGTTCTCTCTCCCCACTCCCTGCGCCCTGGCTACCGACTGTCTCCTGACAAGTCCCTACTTTGGAAAGTGAGGAAATTTCCAGTCTCTTTCCTGGGGACCCACCAGCTGGGAATTTAGCTCTTAAATCCGTTTGAGTTACGTTTATTCCCTCGTCTCTTGACGTGAAGCCCCTGGGGGAAAACCGACCTGGGACTGACCCAGGAGTACTGGGATCGGGGAGGGTTGTCCTGACTGGTACGCATCAGAGCAGGCTGCAGGAGAGAGAGCCACTGGCCAGGAAAACAGCTGCTTGAGAGCCTTTCCTCACAAGGGAGCCCGGAGCAGGTCACAAGCCACCCCGCAGCCTAGGGCAGCAGGAGGGAACCCTTTGGCTAAGGAACAAACTTTTGCTCTGCTGGAAAGCACCATGCGATCTTCCCATCTGACGGTGCCCCTGCCCCTGGCCCCCAGGAAGCCACCGCAACCCCCTATGGCATCCTCACTGCCCATTTAGAGAGGCCTGGAGTCTCTGGGGACAATGACCCCAGAGCGGGTCCTGCCTTCCCAGAGGAGCTCTTTGCACTAACCAAAATGAGGTGTCCTGCTCTGCCACTCCTAGCAGGTACAGTCCCCCCGCCAGACCCTCTCACCTGGGACTCGCAGGTGCTCTGTGTTCCTTAGCCTGTCTCAGGAGTGTGAGAATGTGGGGCAGGGCCTGTGACAGGGAGAGGTCCCAGCAGGTACCATGAGCAGATGCCAATGTTCAGGAAACTAATCCCCTGGACTGAACTTCCACCCACCATGCCATGCAGAGAGGGACCCGGGTTGGCTCTAGGCAGGGGTCTTGCCCTCAAAGGAATCCTGATTACCATGGTAACACATGACCTACCCCGGGGTCCCTGTGTGCTGTGGAAATCGACTGGGAACACTCCACGGAGATGTGACACCAGGCCCTGCCCTCCCCTGTGCAGGGCATTTGGTGCCCGTTACATTGAGGTCGATCCCCTCTTCCAGGCTCAAGCCAGTGCTGACGGTGTTGTAACAGCTTCTCCCACCTCAACCGCTTTGCAGTCCCAGCCGCAGGCCCAACCTGTGCACGTCTGCCAGGCCCTGCAGCTCTCCCGGCTCATCCAGCCCTGCCCCAATCCTGATCTGTAGTGGCCCTCCTTTTGGGCCAGGGCCCCTCAAAGCTTTGCTGATGCAGCCTCCCTGTGCTCCTCAGCCACCCTCGCATGTCGGGGGGACTTTGCAATGCAGAGACCTGACCCTGACCAATACGGCTAGCGAGAGGCAGCAGTGGCAGTGAAGTCCTGTGGCTAGGGCACTTGGGAATCTGATGGCCTGGGCTCTAGTCCCAGTTTTCCCAGTGACCTGCTGAACAAGTCCCTTCCTCTCTCTGCATCTTTGCTGTGGGAAAGAAACCCCAACTGCTGCAGATACTTGTTTCCCATTTAGAGACAGTGCCCTTGTTCCCAGAGGCTGGTGTGCAGGCCCTGCTGCAACTGTCTGTGCCAGAGCTTGCGTATCAGCTCTCAGAGCACTAAAATCTCCTTCCTTAGGGCTCAGAGCAGCGGGAGGAAATGCAGATAGGGAGGAAGCTTCCTGATGGGGGAGGTCTATCTGGCTATAGAGGGGGTGGAAGCTCCATTGCTTGGGACGTTTAAAGCTGGGTTTGCCCTGGCACTAGTAACTGTTCTGTGGGAAGCAGTCCTGCCTTGGGAGGGAGAGATGGTCCTAAAGGTGGCTTCCATCGATAGCTGAATACTTATCTTCGGCCCGCCCCCTTCCTGCCAGCCGCGCAAGGGGGTGAGAGGGCTTTTTGGTTATCGTCTCGGGCCGCCTGAGTCCTTGGCCCACTGAGAACAGCTGCAGACCAGAGCACCAGCAAGGGTGCCAGACCTGGGTCTGCCATTCAGGTACAGGCCCAAATGTTGGGGGTGTACAGTGCATGGGCAGGTGGGACATGACCTCTCTTCAGCATCTGTTGCGTTTTTTAAACCCATCAGCTCAAATACTTCAATAGCCAGAGAGAGGAGAGGTGGACAAGGGCCTGGGGGAAGAGACAGGAGGTGGGAAATAAAGGGAGAGAAGCTGGAACCGCGGACAAATCTCAGTGAGAGTTGTGGGTGTGAGAGTGCCTGGCCAGTGTGTAGCTCAGGAGGAGCCTGCTGCAGCCAGTGGAGGTCACACCAGGCTCCAGAGCCCCATGTACCCTCCTGGCCTGCAGAATGGTTGGATGTGTGAAGGGCTGTCTGACCTGGAGACGACGTGCAGGGACGGGGCAGTGTGTGAGCACTGGGGTCAGCGTGCAGCATGCTGGGCAGTGTGCAGAGGGTAACTGAGCGCATCCAGAGAGCTTGCCCAGATGAGCTTTGCATTTAGGGACTCCAGACTCCCAGTCCTGACCCAGCACCAGCTCAAGCCCCACGGCAGCCTTCCCAGGAGACAGTCTACAGAGGATGGAGACAATGAACTGGCTCTGTATTTCTCTCCTCTCATTCTGCACCATTCAGGACAGAGCTGCAGCAGGGGCCAGATCCTGAGGCCCTGACTGCAGTGAACTCCCTCTGATTTCTGGGAGCTGGAACCTGAGTGGAAACTACGGATTAGGCCCAAGATTTCTGTCTCTTTTGAGTTCATCTCCTCCTGCTCTTTATTCCCCATATTATGCCAACATCCTATTTGTGACCTCACAGCTGATTGCCATGGCGAAGGTTATGATGTCACAGGCAGAAGATTATGATTAGGGCCCTACCAAATTCATGGCCATGAAAAATGCATCACAGACTGTGAAATCTGGTCTCCCCCCATGAAATCTGGTCTTTTGGGTGCTTTTACCCTGTACTATACACATTTCACAGGGTGGGGGGGAGACCAGCGTTTCTCAAATTGGGGGTCCTGACCCAAAAGGGAGTTGGGTCACAGGGGAGGTCACAAGGTTATTTTAGGGGGGTCGTGGTATTGCCACCCTTACTTCTGCGCTGACTTCAGAGCTGGGTGGCTGGAAAGTGGCAGCTGTTGGCTGGGCACCCAACTCTGAAGGCAGCACCCTGCCAGCAGCAGCGCAGAAGTAAGGGTGGCAATATCATACCATGCCATCCTCACTTCTGCGCTGTTCCCTTCAGAGCTGGGTGTCCAGACAGTGGCGGCTGCTGACAGAGGGCCCAGCTCTGCAGGCAGCAGCGCAGAGATAAGGGTGGCAATACCATACCATGCCATCCTTCTGTGCTGCTGCTGGTGGTGGCTGTGCCTTCAGAGCTGGGATCCTGGCTAGCAGCAGCCACCGCTCTCCAGCTGCCCAGCTATGAAGGCAGCACCACCATCAGCAGCAGTGCAGAAGGGTGGCAGTACTGCAACCCCCCTACAATAACCTTGTGACCCCCCACACACAACTCCTTTTTGGGTCAGGCCCCCTATAATTACACCACCATGAAATTTCAGATTTAAATAGCTGAAATCATGAAAGTTATGATTTTTAAAATCTCATGACCGTGAAGTTGACCAAAATGGACAGTGGTAGGGCCCTAGTTACGATATTAGTGGAGGAAGGTAAAGCCCGAACGTGCGTAGCCAGGAACAAACATTTGAGAAGTATCCAGATCTGCCTTTCCAAAGGTGTTAGCTCCCTTGAGCTGAATGGCAATGGGATAACTCCAGGTGAAAGAATACCTAGAACGTGAGAGGCGGTGAAATTACAGCCTGGCAAGCAATCACCCCCACAGCCTGGGACGAGAGGGCAGCTGGGGATTGAGCTCCGTCCTGACTCAATATTGGCACCTCTATTTTTTTCCTACAAAGGGCTGATCTGACTCCAGGGCCCAGACACCCTCAGGCTCTGAAGGGGGCTCAATGTAACGCATCCACAGTTTGGTCTCAGGTCTGCTTCTACCTTAAATCTAAACCAAGCACATGGAAACTAGAACAAGTTATGTGATACTGGCACAGAAGGCGTCTGCAGGCCTCGCCCAGGAGGGTCCTGTTCTTCTTTAGAGTTTCTCTGCTCAGGTTCTCTGCCCAGGGACAGGAGTTGAGCGTTTCCATGAAGAGTGAGACAGCCAAGGAGCCCAGGGAAAGCTCCTGAGACACCCCTAATGCAACCGCCAGAGCAGGTGTGCTGTGCAAGGCAGGGGCTTGTAGAACAGGCAGGTGAAGACAGTGAGAACACATCCAGTTAAGAGCCCTACATTCTCGTGACTATGCATTTAAACTAGCGTTAATGGGACAGCTAGTGCATGTTAAGGGAAACGCTCAGTGTCCAGGAGCTATTTAGTAAGTTGGATCTGCCTGTGGAGGCAGCCTGGCCCTGCAGCTGTTAGGCCTAAGACAGGGCTCAGGAGTAGGTTCCAATCCTAAGTGACCCTTGGGTGTGAGCTAGGATGAATCACTGCACCCCTCCAGGCCTCAGTTTCCCCATTTGTAAAAGCACTAATGAGATTTGCTCACTTTTGAGACCTTCAGCTGAAAGGCATGACACAAGCCCAAGTCCCCAGGGTGTTATTTCATTGGGCCAGATGTTGCTCTCCCAGGCACTCTTGTGAATCTGGAGTGCTGCAGAGCTGAGTTCCTCTGGATTTACCCAGAGCGCAGAGTTTGGCCCAGGCCAGGGACTTGCACGGGAGCTGTGTGCGTGTAGCGAAGGGCAGAATTTGTCCGAAAGCAGGTACACCTCAGTGAATGCCCGCACGAGCATCCTGCTGAGTCTGAAACTACAGCCTGTGCTGATTTCAGTCTGTGCTAGCTGTCACCTCTTCCCCTGCACCCTTCATATCCTCCTACCATTCGGCCATGCACTCCCCACAGAGTCCCACTGACGCCTCTGCTTGCATTCATCCCGACACCTGAAACCCAGCACCCTCCCCTCCCACACGCATCCCAGTGATATCCCTCTATACCTAAGTAGGGCCTTTGCCAGTCCGAATGCAGAAATCCCTTCCCAGCCTCCCTTCTGAAAGGGATCCTGTTTGCCAGTGGCTGGCTGAGCAGGGGCAGCACCACCCAGCTGGGAGGATGGACTTACCCCTTTCCTCTGGTTGCTGAGGCAGAAGGTGCAGATGCTGCGGGGTTGTTTGTTGTCCAGCTCCCCCTTGGAGCCATAGATGGCACTGAAGCAGGGCTGCCCGTCCTCGCAGCCCTCTCCGAGCAGCAGCACATTGGCCAGGTGGGAGATGTAACTAGAGGCCAGGCGGAGGGTCTCGATCTTGGACAGCTTCCTATCCATGGGCTCGGTGGGGATGAGGGTCCGCAGGGCTGTGAAGGCCGTGTTGACGCTCTGTGTCCGGTCCCTCTCCCGGGCGTTAGCCGCCTGCCTCTGCTTCACCATCACCACCTGGCCTGGCTTTCTCACCACCTTCCTCCTGGTCTCCAAGTCCTCATAGCAGCCGTAGGACTGGTCCGAGGCGTCGCTCTCGCTCCGGTTCTCTTCGTCCTCGGACAGCATGCTGAGGTCTGAGTAGAGCATGTGAGCTGCCACGGGTCTCAGCATGGTGAACGCCATGGGGGTTTGCCCCCAGACCCAGGGCCCCACTGCTCTCTGGGAGCCTTCAGCAGCAAGACACTTCTGTGCGCTCCAGGCTGGAAGGGCTCCGAGAGGCAGTCTGGCTTCTCGCTGGAGCACCAGGGACTTACTCCAGAGGCTCACCCTTGTGGAGTTCAAGGGCTCGCAATGCAGGGACACAAGCAGGAAGCCCTCCCCACCCCCGCTGCAGGTCCTGACGTCTTCCCAGCTGTTGCTCCAGTTTCTCCCCTTTCGTGTGGGAGAGGGTGGGACAGTTTGCTCTAGTGGGATTCACAAGAATCTCTCTATATACGTCCTGGGAGGGGCTAGGAACTAGGAGCAGATTCCTGGCCAGCCAATGGGGCTGCCCTGGACTTTTCCATCCAGCCAACAGGACTGTGGTGCTCTCCCAGCCCCCGGAATTTAAAGCCAGCAGACGCTGCCTGTAATCAGTACTTTACAAGGATCATGGTGGGGGCCCTTTCTGGTGTGCAGACACCTTGCAAACAGCACCCTGCTGGGGTGGCCAATGGCAATGAGTCAAACAGGCTGCAGCTGGGCACAGGCTGTGGTAGGAAGTGCTACTGCACATTTGAGATCTGCCCTCCGCTGGGGAGCTGCTGCAAATGCCGCTTCTGTACTAACTCCTCCTGACACAGCCAGACCAGGCGACTCCAGCTGATTTCACAGCTCACCCTGCCCCCTCCACAGGCTGTAAGGCCCCCCCACAGTCAGCACCTGACTATCATCCCCCAGAAGAGCTTCCACAGAGCCAGCACCCAGGCACTGCTCCCTGTTGCATGTTCCCCAACTGTGGGGCATGCAGGGTTGAAGGACTAGTTTGTGGAGGGCACAGAAAATATAGACATTAAGATGGGCAGGGCGCTTTAGCAGCACGTGGTGGGGATGGTTTCATTTTCCTAAAAAGGAGCTGAGCTTTCAAACGCTGCCCCATCAGGTCACCTCTTGGAGGGGCTGGGCCTGCTTTACCCTCAAGCTCCACCCAGCCAGCAGCCCTGTATTGCTGCCTACCGTTGGGCTTGGCCTTCAGTTTCTATTTTGTTATGATTTTGTCAGATAATATCCATGCTTACGTTTAAGCATTTTTTCCTATTTCGGTTGCTTTAAATTTTCACAGTTGTGGGAAATTATGGGGGGAGGGTCAGACTGAAATTATTTAATGACAGCAGATGTTGAGGTTCCAAAAGTGCAAGCTTCAGAACCATTAACACACAAATTGTCAACATCACTTGTCAAGACATACTGAGTCAAGAGCCTCAAATCAGCCTATGATAAGTTCTCAACAGCAGGTTTCTTCCGGGTTCCAGGACCTAGCTGTAATTGTCAACGACCATCAATGCACATATTGTTTGTTGGTGTGTGTGTGTGCCTGGTGAAATTAGGGTGACCAGACAGCAAATGTGAAAAATCGGGACAGGCGGTGGGGGGTAATAGGAGCCTATATAAGAAAACGAACCCCAAATTGGGATTGACCCTATAAAATCAGGACATCTGGTCACCCTAGGTGAAATTGACGTTTATCGCCCTTTCCTGATAAAAATGCTTGGGGGAATCTTGCACACTGTGAATGCAGAAGATATAGGATCCTATATGGACAGTGCTCGTCTCCCATTCCCGTAAGGCCAGCCGCTGGGAGAGGCTGTGAATGGAGTCGCTTTCAGTCCCCCATAGGGGCTCATTCCCTGATGTGCTCTCTGTTGGGACAGGCTTGAGAGTGGAGTAGCTGGGAGCTGCTCACACCATCATCCCCTCCGGTGATACCCGCTGGCTGAGGCAGGGATTGGAGGAGCCGTGAGTTGCTCCCCTAGCTCTGGGTTTTCCATTAATCACATAAATCATCCTAGCGAAAAAACAGCTTTTGCTAAGATAAAGCTCTCTGAATGCTAGGTTGGAGCATGGCTGAGCCAGAGCATTTCCTCTCACCCCAGGAGGAAGGTGTGTGCCGGCAGTGGAAAAATGAAGTTTTTTTCCCCTAAAGTGGAAAGAGATCTGAGCAGCAAAAGCCTCTGAATTCACTTGGGGTTCAGCAATTCTGGTCCTCCCAGGCCCTCATCAAACCAGCGGCCCAGCAGAGAAGAAACCCTCCAGCTGGGGTTAGCCAAAGCCTGCCACAGCCCTGAGAGATCAGAACAGCTCCTTAGACACACAGGGAGTGTTTGCCCATCTCTGGCTTCCTAAGCCAATGAGTTATTGCTGGGAGATTTCCTTTCCTGTCTGCTCCTCTTTGGTGGAGCTATTCACTCCTATCTCACTCTCCCTTTCTATTTCCCACCGCCACCCCGGTGTCCCTCCTCTCGTTCTCCGCCTGCAAGCACAGCACTCCAGAGAGTGAAGGCAGGAGGGGAAGTTAGCCAAATAAAGCAGGCAGAAGGCTTCCTGTGCTTTCCTTCCTCAGAGGCATGATGGTGAGCAGAGATCGCCAGGGGCTGGGATGTCATGAGCTCTGCAGGTCAAAGCAGGAAGGCAGCTTAAACAAACAAGAGGGGGAACCTGCTCCCCAAACAGAGAGGATCGTTTATTGACACAGACGGATTTTGAAACCAAGAAGTGTTCTGTTGCATTTATTAAAGGAGAACCCTCCAATTACTCCTGAATTCCCTCACCAAAGGCTCCTTAGCAAAGCAAGTGCGATGTATGGACCCCCTTAAATGGAGCAGAGTGTCCCAGTGCCAGTCCTTTAACAAGAGGGGCAGTGTGGCTAGAGACATAAATGAAATGATGCAGAAACCGCCTTAAGTTTTGTTTTTTGGTTGGTTGGTTTTCTCAGCTGGAAACTCCATGCTGTGATTTTAGACCAAAAGGGTCTCCATCCCCAGGAGTGTGGAGGCGCCCATCTGCCAGCCTGCGATGCTGTCCCGGGAGGTGTGCGGCCTATATCTGAGACGTCACATAGTGGTTGCTGAGTGCCTCTGACCACTACACCATACTGCTTATCCACATGGGCAGTGATGATACTGTCAGGTCTGACCCTGAGCAGATCAGCAGTGACTCCAGGGCTCTGGGAATGAGGGTGAAGGGACCAGGGGCTCAGGTTCTGTTCTCATCCATCCTTCAGGTGGAGGGTAAGAGTCAGGCAGAGATGCGCATCCTGGAGATGAATACATAGCTGCACAGGTGGTATCAGTGGGAGGACGTTGGCTTCCTCAACCATGGCATACTGTCCTGATAAGGAGAACTCTGGGTAGAGACGGAGTCCACCCCATTAAGAAGAGGAAGAACATCTTCATGCACCAACTCACTAACCTAGTGAGGAGGACTTTAAACTAGGTTCAAAGGGAGGCCCAGGTAAGCATAGAAAAGGCAACCTGAACAGAAAGCTAGATGTTGGAAGGACATGGAAAAGTACAGTCTGGTCAGAGGAAAAAGAAGAGGGAACTCAGTAGGGGAATCTGCTCAACATTTTCTGTGTCTACACACAAATGGGGAGTAAACAGGCAGAACTGGAAGTACAAGTCCCAAAGCTAAATGATGACTCTGTGGAATAAATCTCAGGACTAGGATATTGGCATAGATGGATAGAACTTGTTCAGGAAGGACCAGCAGGGTAAAAAGTGAGCAGATGCTACATTATACATCAAGAATATATACACTTGCTCTGAACTCCACAAGGTCATGAGAAACAGACCAGTTGAAAGTTTCTGGGTAAAGCTAAAAGGGGAAACACAGAGGGACGTCATGGTAAAGGTCTACTGCAGACCATCAAATCAGGAAGTGAAGGTGGATGAGGCTTTTCTAGAGCAAGTAACAGAAATATCCAAAACACAAGCCCGAGTAGTAACAGGGGTGTGGGGGGCTTTAACTACCCAGACATCTGCTGGAAGAGTAATATAGCAAGACACACAATGCCCCATAGCTCTTGGAATGCACTGGGGGAGGTAGTGACCTGGGGAACAGCCATTTGAGATTTGATTCTGACCAATGGGGGGGAACTGGTTGAGAACCTGAAGAAGGAAGACAACCTGGGTGAAAGCCGTCATTAAATGATAGATTTCAAGATTTTAAGGAAAGGAAGGAGTGAGGGCAGCAAAATAAGAACAACGGACGTCAACAGGCTCGGAGAACGGGTAGATAAGATCCCCTGGGACAAAAACCTAAGGGAAAAAGGAGTTCAGGTGTGCTGGTGGTTTCTCAAGATGGCAATATTAAAGGCACAACTGGAAAGTATTCTGATGCGAAGGAAAGATAGGAAGAATAGTGAGGCCAATATGGCTCCATCAGGAGCTCTTTAATGACTTGAAAACCAAAAAAGAATCCTACAAAAAGTGAAAACACGGACACATTACTAAGGAGGAGTAATTAGGGACAAAATCAGAAAGGCTAAGGCACAAAATGAGTTGCAACTAGCAAGGGACATAAGAGGAAATAAGAAGAGGTTCTTTATACACATTAGGAGCTACAGAAAGACAAAGGAAACTGTAGGTTGTCTACTTAGCAGGGAGGGAGAGCTAATACTGGGTGACAGCAACAAACCTGAGGTGTTTGATGCCTGTTTTACTTCAGTCTTCACTAAAAAGGTTAACGGTGACCAGAGACTCAGCACAAATAATATTAACAAGAAGTGGGAAGGAACATGAGCCAAAACAGGGAAAGAACAGGCTAAAGAACATTTAGCTAAGTTAGATTACTCAAGTCGGCAGAGCCTGATGAAATTCATCCTAGGGTACTTAAGGAACTAGCTGAAGCAATTTTGGAACTGTTATCTTCGAGAACTCCGTGAGGACCCACAGGACTGGAGAAGGGCAAACATAGGCTAGATCTACACTGGGGGCGGGGAGAGTCGACCTAAGATATGCAACTTCAGCTTTGTGAATAGCGTAGCTGAAGTCGGCGTATCTTAGGTCGATTTACCTGGCCATGAGGATGGCAGCGAGTCGACCGCTGCTGCTCCCCCATCAATTCCGCTTCCGCCTCTCGCCGCGGTGGAGTTCCGGAGTCGACGGCAGAGCTACCAGGGATCGATTTTATCGCGTCTACACTAGACACGATAAATCGATCCCCTATAGATGGATCAGTACCCGCCGATCCGACGGGTAGTGTAGACATACCCATAGTTCCTACATTTAAAAGGGGGAACAAAAAGGACCAGGGGAATTATAGACCAGTCAGCCTAAGTTCAACACCTGGAAAGATACTGGACCAAATTATTAAACTATCACTTTGTAAGCACCCAGAGGATAATAAGGTTATAAGGAATAACTAGCATGGGGAGGGGAATGGGCGTGTCAAGAACAAATCACGCCAAACCAGCCTAATTTCCTTCTTTGATAAGGTTACTAGAGGATGAGGGGAACGGGAAGCAGTAGCCATGATATATCTTGATTTTAGTCAGGCTTTCGATACAGCCCCACATGCCATTTTCACAAACAGACCAGGGAGATGTGGTCTAGATTAAATTACTATAAGGTGGGTGCACAACTGGTTGAAAGATTGTACTCAAAAAGTAGTTATCAGTAATTCACTGGCAGACTGGGAGGGCACATCTAATGGTGTCCCGCAGGCAACAGCGAGCAGGGTCCTCTTTGTGACTGGACTTCTCCAGGAAGTCGGTGCTCACCGAGCCGCTGGGTGGTGCTGCTGCGGGGCTCACCTTACTCCCAGCTTTGGTGTGTGTCCAGTGGAAAGGGGCGGCTGAGCTGGGGCACCCCTCTGTCTCTCTGCAGAGCAGAGATGGCATCTTTCCAGGGTAGGGGTGTTGCAGCAGGGAAGTTTTCCTATTCCATTTGTCTACCTGCCCATAGCCCATAAACTGAAGTGGAATTCACACTGTAGGTCGGAGGGGTCCCAGCAGCCTTGAGATCAGCATCGCTGGGCAGAAAGGGGTGTCTGAGCGGTGACCACACAGGCAGAATGGGGAGTTACACAAACTATCTTTGGAGCTGGGCATAGCACGGGTCACTGCTCCTGCTATCCTGTCCACACTACGGCTGGAACCCGACTGGGACAGTCTCCATTAGTTTTTGTGGGGTTATTCTAGATTTGTCTCTGTGTCACTGAGAGCAGAATCTGGCTCATTGTGTTTATACAGTACTAGATCTCAGCAGAATGGTTTCCAGAGATGTCCCTGTGGTGTTAGCCACGTTTCCTTTCCCTTCCCATGAGGACGTACAATCCCTTGCACCTAGGGGCAGCTGGGACTGCACCTTTTTTCAAGGACGAGACACGTGCCACCAAGCAGAGCATTTCTATTTCCCTGGAGCCAAGCTGCTTGCCCTGCTTTGGAAGCACTTCATGATGCATTGTGGCAAACTCAGGACAGTTGCTACCAGGAGAGGGGTAGTAATTGGTCCCGGAAGGCTTAGCCTAGAGGAATCAGGTCCAGCTGGGACAGGGGTTAGGAGGGAACTAATCAGATTCAGCTGACTCCAATTGCTGATGACCTTTTTAAAACCTCCCTGGCAGGGAAGTGGGGGGGATAAGGAGAGAAGCAGAGTAGCTGCCAGCAAGTAGGGGCAGTTAAACTCTGAGGCTGTCCTGGGAAGGCAGCTTGCAGTCTCCTCAGAAGGAGAGGAAACTAGAGCAAGGGGCTGGCTGAGAAGGGATCAGCCAGACCCTGTGAGATTGGGAAGGGGTTTTTTTTTGTCTTTGTTTTTTTTACCAAGCCTGTGCCTCCAGGGCAAAAAGGAACTGTGCTACCAAACGGAGAGGCAGGTACTTTACCACAGCATCATTAAAATGTCTCGAGACACCAGTCACAGCTTCCTGTTCCTTAGTATTTGCATTGCGGTGCTGCCTGGGGCTGACAACAGGGAGGAAGGCTGCATTGAACTAGGCCCTTCACACACACACTCGTATATAACAGGAAGATGGTCCCTGCCCCAGACAGCTTCCAATCTAAGTAATAACTCTGACATGAATTAGGGCCCCGCCTGTCCCTCCCCATGGGTGCAGCACCCTGTCCTAGGTGACTGTAGGTGCTGCCAGGACTCCCAGTCTGTCCCTTGCCGCCCCTATAATGCAGTAACCCCCACAGGCCGCCATCATCCGGCTAGTGCGTCTTCCCACCACTGCATGGCCAGAGACGGCTTGTTAGCACTTTGGCTTCCTCACAGTCTCTCTGGGAATGGAGCCTTCCAGTGCGGGAGCCTCTGCCTGTCAGACCACACTGTGCCCACTGCCAAGTGAAACCTCATTGCAAGTGGCCCAGCTCCCTCCCTCCCCTTCGGCCTGTGACAGTTTTGCTGCTGGTGGAGGCGTGGAGGGAGGCAGCAGCCATTTGGCTGTCCCGCCCCTGAGAGAGGCCTGTTCAGAGGTGCACACGGGGCAGGTGTGAATTCCTCAGGGCTCGCCACTGGTTATTTATCCCTGTAGCTGGCCGAGGACAGTCCAGGGGAGAGAGAGGAAAGGAAGGGGCTTTACAGCAGCAGGACCAGTGGAGGAGAATTTGCTCCCCGGAGCAGCTCCCTGGCTCAGTCTAAGCTGGAAGTAAATCTCCTGCATGCTGGAGCTAGTATCCTCAGTTCGTAAGGGACCCACAGACTCCCCCAGGTCCTGCAGCAAATTACTCCTGGCAGGAGCGCTTGAAACATTCGTATGTTGCACTTTTTCTTTAGGCTCCCAGAGCTGGAACTGAGCTAACAGCAACGATACTAGTGACAGGCAGGTACGCGCCTGGCAGGGCCTGCTGATGGCCACAGGGACTGGTAGGTGGCTAGAGAGGACAGATAGATGGACATTTGGGGTCGCTGCATGGCCCCAGCTCTTAGACATGGCAGATAGACACAGTTCAAAGGAGAGATGGGTAGGCCCACAGATATGACAGACAGACAGACACCCTGCCCCATGCATAGGCCGATAGACCTTAGATATGATTAGCAGGCCACCGGGCACCCAGCCCTCTGGATGGCATTCAGCAGGTGGCCAATGGCAGGGGGAGATGGGAGGTTCCATCTCCATCAGTGTGTGTCTCTGCCCTTCCCTCTAACGAAGCACCTGGCTTTGCCTCCTCAGGCTGGAGCAGGCTCTGGAGTGTGTGGCTGGGTCACTGAGCCCTGTGGGGGTGTCACGGAGTGTGGGGGAGTCCGGCCCTGCACCCCTCTTCCTGGAACCCACAGTGACTTTTAGCCAGCCAGTAAAACAGAAGGTTTATTGGACAACAGGAACACAGGTTACAGCAGAGCTTGCAGGCACAGTCAGGACCCCTCCACTGAGTCCTTCTGGGCTTTCAGGGTGCTTGGATCCCAGCTAGGATACCCTGAATTCAGCCCAAAAAACCCAAAACCAAAAAACAAAAACTACTTCCCTCCTGCCACTCCCTTCTTTTGTCCTCCTTCCCGGGCAAAGGTGTTGACCTTTCCCCCCCTTACCTAGCTCAGGTTACAGGCTCCAGTATCGTCCATCCCCTAAAGTCCTCCCCTGCTCTCCCATTCCCCACACAGACAGCCCCTACTCCATCACAGGGGGCGAGTCCGTGGTCAGAGGGAGCTGGGGCCTCACAGAGCAGCAGGTGCGTTTACCTGCTGAAGGTGACGGTTCCAAACCCAGGTGCCGAGGCCTGTGGGTCAGAAAACGTGTCCCAGGCCCATGCCTGCAATTGGCTGCATCAGCTCTGGGGAGATAAACAAACCTACTGAGAGCAGACGAGCCCTCCTGGGCCTCCATCTCACAAATGTGGTCCCCTACCGGACTTGCCCGTGGCCACCAAGGCTGTGGATTTCAGACCCCACGAGGGGCTGGTTCCCGTTGCTGTGCTCAGAGCACTGGACTGTATCTCCCGGGAGAGAGTAACGCGTCACCCGGGGAGACAGTCTGCCAACAGACACACCATCCACTGCTGGCTCCTTTGGCTAAGAAGCAGGTGGAAGTCTCCCCATCGGGATGTCCCAGGACTCCACTCAGTCCGTTGTCTCAGCCCATCCTCCCTCTTCCCAGCCACAGGTCATGGCTTTTCTCTCCCTCTTCCCCCCTCTTGGTTTTCTAAGGGTCTCTTACACGTTGGCCCCCTGCTGGGGTGTGACTCGGCTGAGCTGAACAGCACTGATCCTCTTGACAGCAGGCAAGACGGATAGGCAGGGGCTGTGTATTCAGGTGCAGCTGTTCCTGAGCACACGGATAGCAGCTGAAGGAAAACAGGCTGGGAGAGAGGGAGGGACGGAGAGAGAGAAATTCACTCTGTCCATATGAACACCTCCAAGCCAGCCCGCGTGCAGCACGTGGTGTCTCCCATCCTGTCCTCCTGTCCAGGTAGCACCGTGGTGCATGAGGATTGCTTGCAGGCTGGGCAGCAGTCCCTGCAGGCTTTGCACAAGGCCTGGCTCTTTCACCAGGAGGAGAATGTAGGTGTGAAGGGAGCCTGCAGGTGCTATGAAGTGAGAACCAGTGCACGTTTGAGTCCATATCTGTGTGGGGAGAGATGCATTTAGATGAGTGTGCCGGAACAGACACGTGCGGTTGTACATCCATCCATCCTCATGCATCCCATGTTTGTACATGCATGCATGCATTCTCTGTATGCATGCATCTATTGTGCACATCTATGCGTGTGTGCACTCACACATCTCTGGATACACGGCTTGAGGCACTGGTGTGGGTCCAGCCATAAGGGACCTTTACCCTGGCTCTGTTCATTTTCTTGCTGGGCTTTGCAGAGCAATCGGCACAAGGCAATACCCAAGCTCGCTGCAAAGGGAAGGTCACTGGAGTCAAAGAAGCAAAAAGGCTTGCACGGCTGAGCTTTGCTCCTGCTTGGAGAGAGCCTTTCTCCTGGTTGGGGGATGGGAACTCACAGACCCAAAGCCCTCCAAGTCTGTGTCACAGCCTGTTACTCAGAGAGCAGAGAGCTGCTGCGGGGAACTGGAGAGCAACAAAATCGATTTCCATGCAGAAGCCAGAAGAACTGAGGTCAGTCAGTGCCCTAAAGGTTCAATACAGAACCATTCAGCCAGTTCTCCACAAACAGCCCCGGAGCAGCAGTCACAGGCCTGTGGTACAGTTTGTGTTGCCATCAATTTTCCTACAGCTGGCAACACCTGGAAATGGTCATTTTTGGCAGCCATCCTGCCTTGTAAATCATAACCCTGACCGGCGCTCAGGGACACTCCAATGCAGAGAGGTTTATGGGTGATGCTTCCTCAGAACCTTCTGCTTCACCCTTGGGGGACTCTGAGGCACCTGCCAGCCAAGCTGACTTGGGCTTCGCAGGCACCTGCCATGCAGGGCTACTGGGCCAGCAGGATTGTCACTTACCAGAGAGTTCCTCGGTTGCCTAAGAACAGGGATACGTGTGCTGCTAGCACAGGCGATGGCTAATAGCTCAGGGATGCAGGTACTGATAGCCTGAAGCCCCAGCTTTGGTGATAACCCCTCAGCCCTGGGAGTCTCTGGAGCAGTGACATTTCCAGGGATACAGCCTAGAAACCCCCCCTCCTCCTTCAGTTCAGCCGTGGCATGTGACCCTGGCTCCACAGATGAAGCTGGGCTTCTGAATTGGCCATTGCAGCTTTGCATTCTGCTACTCAGCGTCTGTGGAGGGGCGGTGCCCTGCCCATCAGCGTGGGCTGCCCCATTCTCTGAGCCGGGCACGTCAGCTGGATCTGTGTCCCGCAGCTCTCTGACCAGAGCTTAGCAGGGTTTACAAGGCACATTTCCCTGCCCCATTTCTCCCTTTGTCCTGGATATTAGCCCAAGCTTTATTGATTCCTGACTCTTTCCCTTCAGATCTGAGTTCCCAGCTAACACTCCTGGGGGGCAGCGAAGGATTATGGGAAAGCAGATGCTCAGGAGATGGCAGCAGTGCAAGCTGGGATTGCAAGAGTCCCTCAGTGCTCTCCAGGGCTCAGAAGCACCTGGTTCAATAGCCTTTAACCCCTAGCCCCTGCCCACTGCCCTGGCCTTTGCAGGAATCCTTGCTTCATAAATCGGAACTAATTGCTCCCTGTTTGTTTTTGCTGCGCTGGCCTGACCTGAGCTGGAGTTGATTTGCTGGACCATGGTCAGACGCAATCTGGGGAGCAGGAGGGCTCTCTCTCATGTAGGCACAGGGTATGGGGCTGGGGAACAGCAGGAGAACACAAAGCCTCATTAATGCCACATACAGCACAACCTGTGAAAGCCAAACTGCCTGGGGAAGGCTTTTGCAGCCTCAGCGCAAAGGTCGGAACTCTCCTTCCATGGCAGGGCAAGAGGGATCACCAGGATGAGAGACAAACTGGGGGGGGAGACTGAGGAGAAATCAAAGGACCTGTATCCCTAAAGCACCCGCTGACCTTTTCAGGTGCTCTTGGCCTGAGCCCTGAGAAGCAGTGAGGAAGAGGAATGAATTGACCTTAGAAATGTTCAGTGGTCCATGTACTCTAATAATAACCCCGAGCTTTTCATCAGTTGATCAGTACCATTACCCCCATTTTACTGATGGGGAAACTGAGGTACCAGGCAGTGAAGTGACTTGTCCAAGGTCACCAGTGGATGAACTGGGAACAGACCCCAGGTCTCCTGAATACCAGGCCAGTGCTCTCTCTGCTAGGCCATACTCCTCCTCCGATACAAGTGGGATTTGGGGCAGGGTTGCAGGGTGTGGTGCTCAGTCTCCAAAGAAAGCTCTCGGGAGCTGAGGAAATCAAGCAGGTCTGCGGTCCTCAAAGCAGCCAGCTGTATGCAGCACAGCATCAGGCTCCAGATAGCTGGGCAGGTCCATGGGTTAGTGCAGGGAGCTGGTCCATTCTGCTGTGGGGGGAAGCTTGCCTGCCCTGGTAGGGGAGCAGAGCTAGAATATGCACTTGGCTGCTATCCGCCCCCTTAACTTGCCCTGTGCCAAACTGTGAGCCCCAACGCAGCCCACATTACAAGACCAGAGAGACAATAACATCAAGCAAGTGCCTGGCACATCTATTTCTTCAGCATTAAGTAACTGCAGAGTCACCATCCACCCTGATCTCACACTGCGCCTTCCAGAACAGACTCCTCCACCATCAGGAGGCAGAGATCTACTTCACTTACCAATGGCAGGCAACCACTTCTGAGGGGAAGCAAGGCCGCTGTTAGACACACGGCAATGCTGTGCAGTGCTTCAGGAGGGGTGAAGAAAGTCCCAGATCCCCCTGAATGTGCCGGAGAAATGGGGGAAAGGAAGCGAGCTGGACAGTCGCTTCTCCTGCCACCAGCTCGTTAACGGCCCTCAGTGCTCAGGGCTGGAGCTTTCTGTCTCATCTAAAGCACCTTCAGTAGCCCAATGCCTCCAACCCTCACCTGATCCAGAGGGGAGGACGTCTTCCGCCCACAGGCTGGCCAGCACCTCCAGCCGCGCTGCCGTCTCCAGCTACGGGATGGCCCTGCATCAGCCTTCTCACCCTGGCATGTGCCTCCCAGATGGTAGCGTGGCTGCATCACCCTGACACTGAGGAGAGGGCAGCGCCAGAAGTACCAACAGCTGCTTTGAGTCTCAGCAGGCTTCAGAAATGGACATGGTACCTGCTCACCATTGACCTTCCCACGCGTGTCTTCTGCCTGTGACCTGCACATTGGGAGGTCTTCTAAACCTCCGCTGGGCCCTTCGCAGAGCTGCTGCATTTCATTTTGGTTGTGTTGCGGAAGCAGCTTGGAGGCCCAGTCACAGACCAGGGCTGAAATGCATCAGGTGCTGTACAAACCCAGAAGAGACCGATGGTCTCTGCTCCGAAAAGCTCACAACCTAAGTACCAGACAAGAGACCACAGCTGGCTACCACCAGATGGAGGGGGGAGCACAGAGACGCAATAGAGCAATACTGGCTGGGCAGTGCTCTCAGCCAAGACATCCTTCCCCCCACCCCCCGGTAAAGATGCTGCACTAGAAGCAGCAGTTTGTAATTCTGCCCCTGTGCCTGGCCCATTCTAGGACAGGATGTGCCTCCCCGCTTCTGACTCACACTGGCCGCAGGACGGACAATGAGATCTCCGTGTCTGACTCACACAGGGGGCTGGTTTGTTTCTCTCTGAGGGGAGGCTGAGATTAGCTAATCATCCCTTACAGCGTACATGGCCGGGGAAATGGCCGTATGTTCAGAACGGTTTAAAACAACGTCCGTCCATCCGGACTCCAAGGTGAGCACGCGCCAGTTGTGTTTGCCAGAACAATAACCCCAGCGTGTGCACAGCAGCCAAACAAGTGGAGCTCAGGCAGTTTTGGCAGATGATTTTGCAGCGTGATCCTTGACCTCTGATACCCTGGCAGAGGAGTGTCAGACTACAAAACCCAGGGTCCAGTGGGGCTCGGGCATGGAAGTGGGTGTGGAAGGAAAGGTGGCCATGCTCTACGCATCAGAGCAGACTGGGTTATTACAACACACAGGATGGTAACCATTAACTTCACTGAGAGCGGAGATCAGCCCCTGCTAAGCACGTTTGAAAATGCCTCCTGTATCCTGGTGAATGGGGTCCTATTGCATTAGCCAGAAGAGCTTCTGAAGGACAGTGGCTAAGATTTTGAAAACTGCCCCATACTTGGGCTGTCTCCATTTTTGGGGGCCCAAATGGAGACTCCTTAAAGGAGCCTGATCGTCAGAAAGTGGTGAGCACCCGTCTTTGGAGAACCAGGTCCCGCTAAGGTATCCGATGTTGGGCACCCAGAATAACTAGTCAGCTTTGGAGATCTTGGCCAGCGTCTGCTGCTTCATTTCCCCTGAGAAGGAGTCAGTCCCTGTGGAACTTCAGGAACTTCCGGAAACCTGGTTTCCATTTCTGGCTCTGCCACTGACTTGCTTGTGACCTTGGGCGAATCCCTTCCTTTCTCTGTGCCTCTGTTTCACATGCCCCCTCTCCCTCCCTCTTTGCCTCAGTTGTCTATTCAGGCTGTGAGCAATTTGGGTGGGGGCAGCCTCTCACCCACTATATGCCCTGCCTGCCACAACGGGGCCCTGATCTTGGTTGGGGCCTGTGATGGAGTAGGGGCTGTCTGCATGGGGAATGGGAGAGCAGGGGATGTCTTTAGGTGAGGGACAGGTGCTGGGGCTGTAACCCGACCCGGCAGGGAGGAGGGGGGAGCACCTGGGCGGAGGAGAAGGGAACAAAGGGTTCGGGCGGAGGAGGAAAGGCAGGACAGTTTGGGTTTGGGGCTGTGGGGCGGAATTCAGGGTATCCTAGCTGGGATCCAAGCACCCTGAACCCCCAGAAGGACTCAGTGGAGGGGTCCTGACTGTGCCTGCAAGCTCTGCTGTAACCTGTGTTCCTGTTGTCCAATAAACCTTCTGTTTTACTGGCTGCTGGAACCCCCAGACTCCGTGACAGGGCCTTTCAGAGTATGTCTGTACAGCTATTAAAACCCACAGCTGGCCCATGCCAGCTGACTTGGGCTTGTGTGGCTCAGGTTGTCCAGCTGTTTCATTGCTATGTAGCCATCTGGGCTCGGGCTGGTGCCCAGCTCTAGGACTCTGGGAGGTTGGAGAATCCAAGAGCTCGGGCTGCAGCCTGGGCAGAACGTTTACGCTGCACTGAAACAGCCCCTTAGCCCAAGACCTGCGAGTGTGAGTCAGCTGGCACGGCCCAGTCGCTGGTGGCTAATTGCAGTGTAGATACACCCTGAGTGCTACTGAACTAATGAATAATAATGAACCTGGGACACCAAAGAGTTAGAGATTGCTGAACAACAAGGAGGAACCTGAGCTTGGGTGCTCTGCAGAACTCCAGGTTTTAATTCAGATCCTATAAAAACAAATAAGAAATGAATAAAGAGACACAGAAACCAACAGGCCAGAAATTAAACGTATGCTGATGCACGGCCTGTGATCTGGTCGACTACCAGTGTGTTCCAAGTGATGGCTTCTGTGCATCGATACAGAGCTACGCCGAGGGCAACTCTGCAGTCTGCTGGCACCAGAATTGCCTTTGAATGCCTCTGAGAATGTTATTTTGACTCCGATTTCACAATAAGCCTGTTGGGCAAAGGGCAGCCAGGTTTTCTCTGTTTTCGCTGAAGGGCCCCAGCGCAAAGCCTTGCCTCATTCCTGTGTTTGGAGAAGATGTACTGTGATCAAAGCCACCAGCCTGAGACATCCGTGAGTCATGTCACTCAACAGCTGCCTTTAGCTGGCTATGGGGATGTCGCTGGAAGGCTGGGTGGGCGCTTCCAGGCTCAATGGTGGGGCTCTGAGGGACGGCTCCCTTCAGAGAGATGCTGCATGTCGCCAGGCGCAGCTCAGCCATGCTGGTTCCCCCTTAGCTTCTCCCTGTTTCCAATGTTCTCAGCCTGAGGATACGCAGGCACTCATGTCTCATAGGAGGGGTTCAGGGCAGCTGGAGAGATCCCTTTAGACGCTGAACCAACGCACAAGCAGCTCACCCGCAGGTCGGACATGGGTTGGGGTTTCGATCTGGTGCAGTTCTCAATTCTCAAGCTTTGCCATATCATGGCTGCTGCAATAATCCTTGAGCATTCCTGTGGCAATTCACACCCGAAAGTGTGGTCCCCGGGAAAGGCGCTGGCCTGTGCTGTGTCTGTGCAGTGTCCACGCTGCTGGGGGTATGGGGGGTGAGTGTCTCAGGCCTCTCGGTGGCTGATGCAGGGAACTCTTTCCTTTGCTTGCAGGACGTGGCTGCTGCTGAGGGAGAGGAGAGGGGATCTGCTGGGATTTGCTGAAGGCTTCTTATTCCCCAGCTTTGCAGACTCCCTGGCTTGTCTCCAGCAACTCAGGACCTGCTGAGCCAAACCCACCTCCTTGTTCTATGCTGACATGGGAGGGCCCTTTGGAGGCCCATGGGATCCCCTTCTAGAGAGGGACCCCTCGGCCCTGGACTGCTGTGGAGCAGGTGGGAGGCCACCTCTTGTCTCTCCCGGGGTGTGATGGGAGAAATAGCCTCTCCTTCCTCCTTCCTCCAGCAGGAGACCGGGATGGGACAGTCTCTCTCTAAGCCCCCTTCCCCAGGATCGTAACTGCAAAAACCAGGAGGGGCCTTTTCAATGCTGATGGGGGCAGAGGGTGATCAGCCTGGGCCGGGGCAGTCACTCACACCTCCTGCCCTGAGCCAGGGAGGGGGCCTAAAGCGCTGAGGTGGGTGAATGCCCCCCATATTACAGGTGGGGAAGCTGAGGCACAGAGTGGGGAAGTGACCAGGTCCAAGGCCCCAGGGTTGTCAGTGGCAGAACCAGCCTGGAGTTCTGGCTCCCTGGCCTGTGCTCAAGCCCCGAGAGGAGAAGGCGCCATTCGGGAGCCAGGCTGCTGGAGCACTGAAAGGCCCTTATGTGGGCTGCACTCGCTGCAGGTAGGGGCAGATCCAGCACAACCCACACAAACCATCCTAGACATGATGTGTGAGGCAGGGCAAGAACTGGCCCCCGAGTGAGGTAGGGGGCCAGGCTGGGGTGCGTGGGGTGGAAAGCCAGGGGGCACAGAGCCTCTCTCTGGGGGACATGCTATATTAGGGCCATTCAGGGGCTGTTTATCTTGGAGGTGATACTTAAGTGTAAGTAAATAAACAGAGAGCAGATGGCACGGAGGGCCCGGCTGGCAATTCCCTGCTCTCGGGGGTTCCTGTTGGGAAAACACGGCTGCCAGCCGAGGCAAATGGATTCCAGACCCACCGGGCCACATGTGGCCACCAGGACGCTGCTGGCCTGACCTCACTGAACCTTGCTAAAGCAGCATCGTCCTTCACACGAGGGGGTCGAGAAGGGGTCCGTTCGCTCCCCCTTCCCGGGCCCGGTGGCTTGCTTTACAAGCCTGGTCTGGCTTGGCCTTGAGGTCTCCCCCTCCCACCCCATCGATGGGCAGGAAGAGATATTAACCCCCCAGCAGGGGGAGGGGGCTCTCTGCCAGGGTCCTGCCGCTTTCATGCACTGTCACTCTGAGCAATGGAAACGCTGCGTGCTTGCGAGCTGAGGGCAGGGAGGGGAAGACGAGGCTGAAAGAGGCTGGATTTGTCCCTTCGGACAAGAGCTCCCAGCTCCAGCACAGGGGCTGGTGCTCCAACTGGGATCTAGGCTCTCCCTGCCCAGCTGTTGAGCTTGGGGGCCCTGCCTGTCCCCTATGCCGTTGGGTGTTACTCCAGACCCTGGTCTTGTGATCGCCTCCAGGAGCTTGTGCCAATGGCATTTGGGCTGGCAGCCGGCTAGGTTCTGATACCTAGGTGCCCACCACTGTGGTATCTGGTCTGGGAGAGAGGGAAGTCACATGGGGGGTGCTGGCTGAGACAGGGGAGGCCACATGTTGGGAAAGCTACTGTCCTTGTCTAAATCATTTGGGAGCCTCACTGGGAGAACATGCTCTGGATTTAAGGGGGAGATTAGCAAAAACGTTAAGCATGAAACTGTTGGCCTAGTGTGTGTGAGCACCTACCTAGCTTCTGTGTGCAAAGCCGGTGAGTGTTTGTGCCAATGGGAATTCTGATCCTTTGCAAAGGCAGCTCCGCCATTTACACGTGTAGCCGCTGGAACTGTGCATGCTCATTAGCAGCACAGCTGGGCACCATCTGGGCCTAACTCAGCATTATTGGAAAGGAATTGCTGAGGGCAAGCGGCGGCCACGATTTCCCCTGCGGGTGGGAGATTCCAGTGGGGTCTGGCTAGTTTGCAAAACCCAGAGAAAATGGCTGTTCCACGTAGCACTGGTTTTCCAGGAGTTGTTCGAAACATTTCCCCCCTTAATTTGCATCAGGGCTTTTCCAGAGACAAGCAGTAAAGGAACAACCTCTCACCACGCACCTAGCTGCATGAGTCGGGTTTCAGGTTCTTTCTTCTTGTTCTTCTACAGTATTTCTGTGACAGTGTCCCTCTGAGATCGGGGCAGGGCCCCCTGAGCTAGGTACTGAACAAGCACAGAGCAAGAAAGACAGGTCCTGTCTCAAAGAGCTTCCAATCTGCTTGCCTTGCCTCTGGGATGATAAACCAGGTAACAGCCCAGAGCTCACAATTCTCTGGAACCAAAACCTCAGCACTTATAAGCTCTGTTCTCACTCTAGAACCCTGGTTTTTCAGTGGGTTTCTGATTCAGCCACACAAGTTTTCCCCTCGCTTGCTACCATTATATTTCCACAAGACCCACACAAAATATCCCTTGCTCTTGTGCTAGGTGGTTCATTGTAACAATTGCTGTTCCCTGGGCTGATGAAACGAGGAGGTAATGAACATGATTTAGTTGATATTGGTCCTGCTTTGGGCAGGGGGTGAGACTAGATGACCTCCTGAGGTCCCTTCCAGCCGTGATATTCTATGATTCTATGAAAGACCACGAGCGCTCACCTTCGCTCTCTCACCCCAGTTTTACAGTGTGACTCCACTGGCTTCAGTGCAGTTAGTTTTGATTCCTCCTAGTGTGAACGAGAGCAGAATCAGGCTCTGCATTGGTTTCAGCCGCATTTGAAATACGGCAAAACAATTCCAGGGCCTGATTTAAAAAAGAATCATTAGAACTGCATGAGAAATTAATGTGCAAATACATGAGCAAAACAAGTGTGCAAATGTTAATGTTAGCAAAAACCAGGCCCTCGCTGTTAATTTGGATGCTAGTAAAAGCCAGGCGCTCATCTTCTGTCAGATGAAAAAGAACAAACTGGTTCAGGTGTAAGAAATAACACGCTCAGGCTTGTAGAGAACGTTACAAATAACAGAACATATTAAAACGGGTAAATTTGTAGTGGTGTTTTTAACTTGTTATAGACGTAGGCTTTGTGCAGAAAAGGTGTGGGAATCAGATGTGTGTGGAGGTGCATGTAGGGGTGACTGTTCCATGTAGCTCATACCAACGCTGATCTGTCCCGATGCAGGGAAATATTAACTGCCCTGAGTCAGCTCCCGTTGCTTCTTGGGGGGGCGGAGCAGGCTTCTGAAAACCACATTAAACTGCCATAAAATGCCCCTGTGCTCCTGTGGGAATCCAATCCAGCTCTGCGCCTCCTTTCAACTGGAAACCAGATCCTGCCTCGGAAACTTGGGCTGAGGCACCAGGTTTATCTGAGTGATTTACCAGGCTGGGTGACTGAGGGGCTCATTACGTGTTGCTCTGTGGCGTGCCAGCTCCATTAACGCTGGTATCGGCCCTCTCCCCACAGTGGGGGTGAGCTCAGCCAGCATGGCGCATGTTCTGATTCTCTGGGCACGCACCAGAGTGGAGGTGACTTCAGGGCGTGCTAGTTCTGGCATGCCGGGATGAGCTGTCTGCGGAGTAGCTGCTGGGGGGATGCAGAAGGGAAGCTGAGTTCTTGTCCTCGCGAGCTCCCTGGCCAGCCTACGGTTCGCTATTGGTGGGTGGAGTCGGAAAGGTCTGGGCAGTGCTGCAGCCCTTACTCACCTGAGTAGTCCTATTGACTTCAGAGGAGCTACTCCCATGAGGAGCGGCTGCAGCAGGATCCTAGGTGCTAATAGCCTTTAAGGCCAGAAGGAACCATCTAGCCTGACTCCTGCCCTCGGCCAGCCCCAGAACCTCACCCACCCACTCCGGCCATAGGCTCCTAGTCTCTGGCTGAGTTCCTGAAGGCCTCAGATCTTGATTCGAAGACTTCAGAGTGCAGAGAACCCCCCATTTACTCCAGTTCACACTAGTTCCCGCTTCCCTCCATTGTATGACATGCCATGAGCCCATCCCCTGCCCTGTCAGACGAGGGCAGTGACCCAGTGCCCTTCAGAGGCCATATTCTGGCCCCTGCGAACCATCGGGCCTCGGCCTTCAGCTTTCTGAGCGTCGAGCCCTTACTGGCCACCCAGGGTCGGCCTCGGCTTCGCGTCTCATCCCACCCATGGCAGATCTGGTTGCACAGCGCCCCCAGTGCGATCTGCAGCGAGCAGGGCGCCCCTAGTAAGTCGCCGACACCACGCATCTCTCTGGGGGAGGCAGTCGCCTTTGGCTTAGTAGCAGCAGAAGCAGAGCGACAGGCCTGGTGGGGCAGGGCTCTGAGTGGGAGCTTGGAGCTGGGACTTCTTCCCACCTCCTTTTGCTCCAGTGTAGAGTAGAGGGGGTCTCTTCTTCCAGGGGCAACAAAGAGGGGATAGGCTTCTGTCTGCGCTCTGGGGACGGGAGAGGCTCGTTAACTACTCTGGAACTGTGGGGTGCCTGCCCCTAAAGGTTCCCCTAAAGAGTGGGGTTGGGGGTTAAGCACAAGGTCTGGGCTCTGGGCCCATCCCATTGCTGCATCACCATCAGCTGCCGGGCAAAGGTAACAGCCCGTCCTTAGTCCCTCTCCTTGCCAACAAGCTCCATAGGCCAGGAGCTCCTCTCTCGTCTCTACCTGCCAGGCTCCGCGAGCCGATCCCCGAGAGCCTGGAACGCATTACACGCCTGTCGGGAGGGGAAGTCTGTCCCAGTTCCGGACCTGGGGACCCTCGCTAGCCAGGCGAGATTGAAAGCAAGTCCCACAAAGAGCCTTTGTTCCTCTGCTGGAACGAATGGATTGGAGACAGCTGAGGTCATTTGTCAGTCTGCGTTACCGGAGCCCTTACAGGTCAGGCAACGGGAAGGAGGGAACGGGGACAGGTGGAGAGACAGCCAGCCGGACAGACAGACAGAGCAAACAGCTATAAATAACAGCAGCTCTCTCCAGAGCCTGCTCCTGGGGCATCCAGGGGGGGTGGGCCTGGCAGCCACGGGCTACGAAGGGCGAAGTTTTATCTCGGACTCTTCTGGCTAGGGGAGGGGCCTAGACTTCGGCCAGGCCTAGCGCTGGCTGGACAGGACTTGGGGCAAGCCGTCCCTGCTCACCTCTGCCAAACACAGCGTGGGCTCAGACTGCCCCATGGCTGCGTCTAGTCCTGAGCTCACCTGCAGGTCTGCATCGCTCCTCTTCTCCCAGCCTGGGGCTCCCACCTCCCGCCCACCCCATCTGCCAAGGCCCGTTGCTGCTGACCCACAGCCCTGAGCAAAGACGCGTCCCAGAGCCAGAACCAAGCATGGGCTCATGCGGTCAAGCTCTGCATAGTCCTAACCTGCAACACGCCCTGCTAGTCCAGATGGACGGGCCTGTCCTAGCGATGTCTGTCCGTCTGCCTGCGCCCAGCCGGGCGGTATCTGTTGGGTCACAATGCAACAGTGAAAAGCAGCAGTTGCAGCTGAAGGGACCATGTCTGCCCTCTCTCCATGACCTGCTCGCTTTACTCCCAGATGCCTTTGCAGCCCCCCTGCTCCCCAGAGCAGGGACGTCCATCTCCCCTGAATGGGGCAGTGTGGGGATGAGGCTGAGATCAGCCAAGCCATCCCCCTGGCAGCCCAAGCGCAGCCATGGTCTGTTTGCAGAGGAAGATGGAACCATGGAAGATCAGGATTCGGCAGCAGGTCGTTTCAAGCCTGAGACTGCTCCCTGGGGTGAGCTGGAGAAGCGCTCAGTGAGGTGTATGTGTCGGGTGGGGGATGGCTGGGGGATTAGTGCAGTTTTGTTTCATCCCTGCCTGTGGAGTTACAGCTTCATTGGGCTCCATTTCACCCTGGTCCCCATGTTAAGGGGCATAGATCTAGGAAGGATTCCGGGATGAGCTGGGGTTGCTGAGGCGGGGTGAAGCCAGCCCCCGGGAAGGGGCAGGGGGCCCACACACCCAGTGTCTGGAATGAAACTGATTGTTCTAGAAGTGCTGAGTGGTGGGAGCAGCAGCATCCCTCCCGGTGAACCCTCTGCCTCTGTCGGAGCAGTGACCAGGTGCGGGAGGTGGAGCTGAGGGCAGGGTTCCTTTGAAAGTCTCCCTCTGCAGCCACCGAAGGAGCCACCTCCTTCCCTCTCTCTAACAAGAGGAAACTTTTTAGCACGCCACAATTCTTCAGTGAAATTTATGGCCCACGAGGGAGCGGCCTGCCAGGGCTGTTCTCTGCCCGAATGGCTGCCGTGCTTCCTCCGAGGGGCCGAGAGCTGCTTTGATGCGACGCAGGCAGGCCTGCAGCTCCAGCGCCAGCTATTCGGCTCCTTCCCCTGCAGACACACACTGGCCCTGCAACCCATCCACCCCTTCCCTTCCCTTCCTCTCTGATGGCTGCTTACGGAAATGGCTCGCTCGCAAGCAGGCTGCTGGTGGCAACCGGTGGGAGCCCCCGGGGCAGCGTGGCACAGGCCTGTGGAGGCAGCGCGCCACGCCCAGCAAGCCAAAGGCCCATCTAGCTATCGTAATGGGGGGCAATACGGCAGATAGGCAGGCAGCTAATCATCTCCCTCCCCACGTGCCCACAGCTCAGCGGGCACTGCCCAAATCTCACTTGGTAGTAAAAGATCCCTTAAAATCCAGGTGAACTGGATTAACTCCTCCTCCGGAATCACCTCCTTTTATTATTTCTGTAGCCCGCCCCAAATCAGCCTTGTTAGGCAGGCTCTGCCCAGAGGAGTATTGTCCAGTGGTCAGAGCAGGGGCCCGGGGCTAGTCCCAGCTTGGGCGAGTCAGGGTGCCCTCTCTGTGATGTGGTTTCAATACAGTCTCCCCCAGAGGGCATCATGATGCCTCCGGGGTGTTTCTGGAGGGCTTTCTGCCCTGGGCCTGGGGTGCGCAGAAGTGAGTGTGGGGTTTGCAGAACCCACCTTTAACTGACTTCCCTACAATCCCCCAGTTGGAGGGCAGGATGTCTCAGCCCCTGAGTGGGTCTGCCAAACTCATAATGCCCAGAGCAGAGAGCTGAGTCCAGCCAGCCCCTGAGACAGAAGCTGGGAGGGAGCAGTTGGTGCCTCATTCTCTGGGAAGCACCAGCCTCAAATGTACCCCCCACCCTGCAGCCAGATGACACTCTGTCTTCCATACTCTCTAAGCTGCCCTCCCGTCAGCTCCCCCTGATGTACCCTTCTACCACAGCCAGGCAACTTCCCCTCCATCAGAGAACCCATCCTGGCTCCAGCCCCCCAGATCTTCTCCCACTGTGCTCCAGCCCCTTCTGCCCCCATCTCCTTCCTCTAGCTTCCCTGTTCTACTGCCAGCAACCCAAATCCCCTCCACCCCTTTACCCTCTGCTCCTCATGGGCTGTGGGTGGGGATTGTGTGTTTTTTGGAGAGCTATTGGCTGGCTGCACTGCCTGCAGACCCCTCTGCCCCCCATTCCTTCCCCAGCCTCCCCATTGCACCCCCATTCCTTCTGCTCCACCATTCCTTCCTCAGCCCCCAGGACTCCCAGCTCCATCCTCAGTACACCTCCAGCCACCCTGATCTCCCCACTTCACCTCCAGGCCTCCAAATCCCCCCTTATCCTCTGTCCTTCCTTGGCTGTGAGTGGGTTTGTGTTTTGGGGGTGTCTTGGCTCACCACCCCACCCCCAGTTGACATTGAGGGTTACACATCTGGTCTGGAGCATCTGACAAGCATCTTAGAGCATCTGGAGCATCTTAGCTCTGAGGTCCCCCTCCAATGGACCCCTGTGGGAGGGGAGCACTGGGTCTGGTGGCAGCTGAGGGGGGTCATGACAGACCATCAAAGTTACAAATGAGTCCTGAGCCCATAAAGGTTAAGAAACTGTTCTCAGGCCTGCCTGCTCTGCTGTCTGCATTGCTGCCAGAGCTGGAGTCAGCCTCATGACCCTTAGACCTGTGAATTCTCTATCATCATTTTTTTATCCCCTCTCCATTCATCAGCACCACATACAAGAGCAGGGTGAGTTCGGCTGCCCGTTTCTGGCACAGTTAGTGGCACAACTGCACAGCAAAAGGGACCCTAAAAGACACATTTCAAGCACTAAGTGGAAATATGTTAAAACTAACCAGCGGAGCTTCCCGCTTCTGGCTATTCTTGGGGTAAAAAGGTGTGTAAGCTTCCAGAAATGGAGAGACGTATAAGGCCAAATTCAATCCCTGACCTAGGGATCAAAGCAGGTGCAGGATAAGAGCTGTGCCTGCAGTTACACTCAGCGGAATAAAAACGATCAGCTTGTCCTGCCGTGTGACTGGTCCCCAGCCGTGTTCAGGAAGAAGTTTCCACGCATGACTGCTCAATTAGGTGCATCATGGGCGGCTCATGGCTTCCTTAAAGCCCCCCACAGGGACCACTCTCAAGCCAGGCTACCGGACGAGATGGACCATTTCTCTGTTCCGCTCTAGTGGTCCCTATGCTCCTAGCCCTGGTGCTTCCACAGGGGTCCCAGGTTTCTCTGCAGGGATTCCTAGGACTTGGCAGTCTCTGTGGCCAAAGGGAGAAGCAGCATCGTCCCCTCCTGGCCTCCAGCTGTCATTAAACCTCTGCAGAGTCGCTGCTCGCACAGCATTTACCAGGCCTCTGTGCTTGGCTGAGAAGGAAAATTCGCCAGGCAAAAGGAAGGGGAGACAGGCTGAGGGAGGCCGAGTGGCTCTAAGTGGGTGACGTTTGGAGAGCTCACCCGAAAGCTCCTTAGGGTGGGGTGGGGGGTAGCGGCTAGCACATCAGGCTGGGCTCCGTTTAATCCCACTCTGCCCCTTGCTGGGAAAGACTCTCAGTGCGGTGGAGGGGAGACTCGCCCGGCTCCTGGGGGGATAGGCATAAAGGGGTTTCAGATCCTCAGAGAACAGAGTTTATAGCTACAGCACCTTAGCAGCGGCTGAGGATCCCTATGGGAGCGATGGGGCCCAGCTGAGAACGGTGCGGAGCTAGGAGGGTTCCAGAGCCGGCTCCATGCTGGGGAGGGGGGGAACACGCTGCACTGAGCCCAGCCCCATGGTAGTGAAGTGCCATATGGCCCTTAATGAAAAGAGTCCCCCAGCGTGGCTGGGACGTGTCTCCCAAAGTCACACCCAGTGTCAGTAGCAGGGCTTGGGACAGAACCCAGGAGTCCTGGGGCTGATCTATCTACGGTACTTCTGTAGCTCCCGTTACCATGGTGTCCATGTGCTCCACAAGCATCCAGGTGCTTCTCTTCCCAGCACTCCAGCTGTGCAGGGCAGGGCTTTATCCCCACTGTACAGGTGGGAGCTGAGGCCCTGAGAAGCTCTGTGACATGCCCAGGGTTGAGCAGGAAGCCTGGGGTGGAGCAGGACAGTGAAGCTGGCTTTTCCAATGCCCAGGCTTGTGCCCTAACTGCTGGCTCCCCTCCCTCTCCAGAGGAGACGAGCACTCCCAGCCAGGCATCAGATCAGCTCCTTCGGGTGTCTGGGGCAGCAGGTGAGAGCTCGATCCCTGGGCACAGTGTGTTCTAGGGGTGGGGGCAGCAGGTCAGCCTGGGAAAGCCCTGAGTGGGACAAGGCATGAGGTGATTGCTCACTTCCCAGGAGACAGGAGGAAATGGTGTCATTTGTGGCCACAGAGCAAAGATCTGGCCCCGGGCGGGGAGAGAAATACAAGCAGCCCAAGGCCCTGCTGCTCCTGCCATCAGTCGGCTGACAACGGGGTAAGGCTGCCATCTGCTGTCTGCTCCGACGGCCGCAGAATCTGATAGTCCATCTGTACGGACCTGTGTACACCTACTGCATACAGACACACCCGTACTGGCCCGGCTCGGCTCGGCTCGGCTCGGCTCAGCTCAGCTCATGTCCGCATACAGACACACCCGTACTGGCCAGGCTCGGCTCAGCTCGGCTCGTGTCCGCATAGACACACCCGTACAGGCCTGGCTCGGCTTGTGTCCACCGCATATGGACGCACCCGTACACGCCCGGCTCAGCTCATGCGCACCTCATATGGACACACCTGTACAAGCCCGGCTCGACTCCTACCTACTGCATATGGACACACCCGTACACACCCGGCTCAGCTCGCACGCACCTCATACGGACACACCCGTACACGCCCGGCTCAGCTCACGCCCATCTCATACAGACACATCCGTACACGCCTAGCTCGGCTCACGCCCACCTCATACGGACACACCCGTACAAGCCCAACTCAGCTCACGCCCATCTCATACAGACACATCCGTACACGCCTAGCTCGGCTCACGCCCACCTCATACGGACATACCCATACAGGCCCGGCTCAGCTCGTGTCCACCGCATACAGACACACCTGTACATGCCTGGCTCGGCCCACACCTACTGCTGACACCTGCAAGTCTGCACAGCTGCACAGGTTCAAGCCTTGGGCATATGCGTGCATCTGTGCTGTGTGATTCTTGCACGACGGGCAGTGTTCTCTGCTGGCTCCTGGACACATCGCCACACGGGGACACAATGGATCCCATTCCATTTTATTACATAAATAGGTTACAAGAGTTTTCCCCTGTAATAAAATAAACCCCAAGTCTCCCCTTCCCCCACAGACCCTCCTTTCCCAGCTGAGCGCTGGGACACTCCTGACCTCCCCTCCTTTCCCTTAATATCTGGGCTCCGGCCTTGCTCCTTGCCTGCCCATTGAGGCTGGAAAGCAAGGCTCCCTCACACTTATGGGTGATAGACACTCCTGCAGTTGCAACCCCGCCCCATCCCACCTGCAGCTGGGAGCATGGCCTCTGCATAGAGGCATTTCTGCTCAGCCTGCTTCAAGGTCCCTGGCAGATCACAGCCCCTGGGGAGACCAGCAGCAACAGAGACACAGCAAAGAAATGCAGAAAACCGTCCAGGGCTTAGCTCCCATTGCAAGACAGGTGCCCCTGGCTGCTTCAGCCTGGGACATCCCAGGTGGCAGGTGCAGAGTCCCTGGAGTCCGGCAAAGGGCTCCCCCTGCAGGTGAGGTTGGGTGTGGAGGGGTCAAGCCTGGGGTTGATAGCGGGTCTCTGAGATAAGGCAGGCGGCTCTGGGCTCCAGGAATCGGCCGTCTAGCGAACAGCTCCCGCCGCAGGTCTGGTGCGGAAGGTCTCTTCTGACCAGCGAGCGGCTCCTAGCGCAGGTCTGGGGTGGAGGCGCCCAGGTAGGTGCGAAGGTCGCTGATGTTCGATGGGATGATTTTGGCAGGGATGGTCTCCCTGTTCAGCCGCTTGTATGCTGCGTAGCGGTGACACCCCCCAAAGGAATAGAAATAATCCCCCCCTTGGCTGCCTTTGATCCAGAGGATGTCTATAGGGGGCACCTTGTCCGCTTCCTCCTGGGGAGCAGAGAGAGAGCATTCGAAACAGGGTCAAACAGCAGCAGGGAGCTAACGCCATCCAACCCATCTGCCAGAGTCTAAAGACTCACCCCTCCAACACCCAGTCGCCCCAGCTGTGAGCTTCCCCACAGCAGTGCCTGCTCACGATGCAGGCTGACATTACATTCCTGGCAGTATTGGTATAACCCTGTTGTCACAGAGTCCCCGGGCAATGCTCTGGAACTGCTCCCCACCAAGCTAGTCAGGGCTTTGGGGAGCTTCCTCTCCCTTGGAGCAGACTTGTTCAGGACAAGAAGCTCACATGTCTTCCTGGGTCTCTCCTTGGAGCATTCAGCATCCTCTGCCCCTCTGTGCACTTCCCACAGTGAGCCCACCCAGGCGAGGTCCTGGGGAAGCCACAGGGTCCTGCACCCCCACTTCGCAGTCAGACATGACTCTCAGCCAGCCAGTAACACAGAGGTTTACTTGATGACAGGAACAGGGTCTAAAACAGAGCTTGTAGGTACAGCGAACCGGACCCCTCAGCCGGGTCCATTCTGGGGGGCAGTGAGCCAGACCCCCAGGTCTGCACTTCACTCCTCGTCCCCAGGCAGCTCCAGACTAACAACCCCCTCCAGCCCCTCCTCTCTGCTCAGCCCCTTTCCCGGGCCAGGAGGTCACCTGATCTCTGTGTCTCCAACACCTTCAGTTGGCACCTTTGCAGGGGAGGGGCCCAGGCCATCAGTTGCTAGGAGACAGAGTGCCAGGCATTTAGGTGCACTGACCCCTTCCTCTGCAGCAATCACACACCCTTATTTCACCACCTAGATATTAAGAACTGCATAGGGGACACTGAGGCACCAACACTGTATTCAGAGCAACATTAAGAACATTCCCAGTTCGTCACATCTGTGTTACCAGCACAATCTCAGCATTCCCAGGATGAACGCAGGAAGAGCAGGCACATGTCACTGTGCCTACTGCAGCGCAGCCACTTGGCACAACCTTGGCATCGCTGGCATGGCCACCCCCTGCATAACCTGGGCTTAGCAGGTGGCTCCGTTCTCAGCATTGCCAGCGAAATGCTGCCATCACCCGTACAATTCCAGCATCGCTCAGTGCCCTCATCCCAGCATCGCCTGTACAATTCCAGGATCACTCAGCTCCCCCATCCCAGCATGGCCCATACAATCCCAGCATCACTCAGCGCCCCCATCCCAGCATCGCCAGCGAAACGCTGCCATCACCCATACAATCCCAGCATCGCTCAGTGCCCCCATCCCAGCATGCCCCATACAATTCCAGCATCGCCCGTACAATTCCAGCATCATTGATACAATCCCAGCATGCCCCATACAATTCCAGCATCACCCGTACAATCCCAGCATCGCTCAGTGCCCCCATCCCAGCCTGGCCCGTACAATTCCAGCATCGCTCAGTGCCCCTATCCCAGCCTCGCTGATACAATCCCAGCATCGCCAGCAAAACGCTGCCATCACCCGTACAATCCCAGCATTGCTCAGTGCCCTCATCCCAGCATCGCCAGTACAATCCCAGCATCGCTTACTGCCCCCATCCCAGCGTCGCCCGTACAATCCCAGCATCGCCAGCAAAACGCTGCCATCACCCGTACAATCCGAGCATTGCTCAGTGCCCTCATCCCAGCATTGCTCAGTGCCCCCATCCCAGCATCGCTCAGCGCCCCCATCCCAGCATCACTGATACAATCCCAGCATCACTCAGTGCCCTCATCCCAGCATCACCCGTACAATCCCAGCATCGCTCAGTGCCCCCATCCCAGCATCTCCCTGACAATCCCAGCATCACTCAGGGCCCCCATCCCAGCATCACCAGTACAATCCCAGCATCGCTCAGTGCCCCCATCCCAGCATCGCTGGTACAATCCCAGCATTGCTCAGCGCCCCCATCCCAGCATGGCCAGCGAAGCACTGCCATCCCCAAGATGTCTAATCCTGGTGTTACCTGGATGGTTTTCATGAGACTCGTCACCTTGCTCTCCTCCAGGGCTGAGGGGATGGGTCTGATGAGCACCCTCATGGGGACATTGTGTACGGTGGGGATATTGTCGGAGTGGATGCTTCGGTTCCCCTGGTCTTCTTCCGCTGGGCCCGTGCTAGCCATCGCTGTGGCCCAGCCCCTGCCAAGAGCTCCTCGAAGCACACGCCACTGCCCACCTGCCCTCACCTGCGGCAGCCACTCCTGCCCCAGAGCCCCACGAAGCGCTGCCGGGAAGGCCTTAACGCTCCGGCGTGAATTGCACCATTTGGGAGTGCAAAGGAATCTGTCCCCCAGCCCAGCTCCACCTGGCCTGGGTGAGGGTCACCGCCCCGGGTGGGTTTCTCAATTGCACGAAGCTTTCACTCTGAGCTTTCAGCCTGGGACCCGGTTCTGGGTCACCTCTCCCCGCTGTGTGTGAGGTGGAGAGGCTGTTTCCGGCAGGGCGAGGGCGGCTGAGTCACAGTGAGTGTGCAGTGTGCAGTGTGCAGTGTGCTTCGCCCTCACTCATGGGGCAGCCGGGAAGCCAGTTCCATCATCACTCCCCTGGAGGCGGGGCCTGCCTTCCTCTGCCGACTCAGAATGAACCAGCAGAACGGAGTCAGGGCATCCCATGAGGAGTCCGGGGGATGGGGCAGGCCGAGGGCCTGTCCGCTCAGCATGGCCCTTAAAGATCCTAGGCTGCAAGTCCCAGGAGCCCAGTGTCTTTAACGAAATCATTAGCTCCTTGCCCCAGCCTGCCCTCCACCCCAGAGGTGGCTGCCTCTCAATGTCTCGGTTTGGGATTGTCCAGCCCCACATAGACATAAACCTCTGCTCCCAGGGTGATCACTGCCCTTAGCCAGGGAGCTCCTTGCAGCAGGGGCTGTGCAGCGTGTTGGGGATGTGCCTGGCATGCAGCCAGCGGTACTGTAAATAAATAACCCTACAGAAAAACTCTGGGCCCCAGGACTTCCTGAAAGCAGCTGGCAGTTGGGACATGCGCCTGCCATGACAGTCAGCAGCTGGGTGGTTATAGGTAGGAGCCTGTCGGTCTACAGCCCCCACTCTCAGCTCACTGCCCTTTCATTTTAGGGAGCTCTGGCCTGGCCGGGCTGACTCTTACCAGAACTTTTAGGATCCTGAGGTTTACTGTGGGTGGGTCGTTAGGATGAGGCCTGTAGAACTACTGTCCTGTTTGCTGTGCAGGGACATTAAAAATCCCCTGCCACTTTCGTCCTGAGCCAGAACTTTGTTCCGGGCTGAACTTTTCCTTCCCCTGCTGCATAGGCTGTTTACCTGCTCCACCCCAGAGGTGGCTGCATTCCAGTGGCACTGAATGACTTTAGCATTGATGTCCTTCCAATCCCTGAGGACGAACAGTGCTGCATTAAAACAAAACCAGAAAATGTGACTGAGCAGCAAGGAATGAACGTTGATATCCCAGTCAGGTTTCTATATGAGGGTTGGTGTAACAAGCGAGGGCACTACATTGGGATCTATCCACAGCCTCGGTCCAAATAACAGAGTTGGTCCAATTACAGCTCGGTCCTCTGTTGGGTCATCTCCCTCATCCTCCTCTTGTAAGACATCGTCCCAAACGGTGCTCAGCTAGGGCAGGCCCAGAGGCACGAGGGCTCTGACGTCCCCTCCCTCTCACACCTGAAGACAAGGTGGTGCACAGCCACGTGTAATTACTCCTTGTAACTGGCACAAGTGAGAACAAAGCTGATCGAGGCTCGTGTGCATAGCCGATGAACCAAGCCAGGGGCAGGTACGTATCAAGGCGGATGTGAGTGCAAGCAGGTGAGATGGGTTTTGGTTTTGATCATAAAGATGCACACATGTTTAGACAGCAAATTGAGCGCAGGCCTTGTGCTCCTGGCAGATCTTGGTGTCACAAGCGGGTGCACACGCAGTGGAGACACTGGGGCTCCATGGTGGCTCATTCAGCAGAGACTCCAGATCCCACGGAAGGTACGTCTGTACTGCAAAAACAAAAGGTCCCACAGCAGCAAGTCTCAGCCCAGCTTAACTGATTCAAGCTCATGCTACAGGGCTACAATGAGCAGCGTAGACCTTTGGGCTCGGGCTGGAGCCTGGGGTCTCAGACCCACCCCCCTTGCTGGGTTTCAGAGCCTGGCCTCCAGCCCGAGCCCGAACATCTACTTCTATGGGCCGCGGCTCATTTTTTGCAATGAAAACATAGTCAGTTGGGGCTCCAGCCCCCTGGTGCCATCCAGCTGGGAAACTAACCAGAGATGATCCTGTCTCACCACATTGATTTTAGGAAAATCCGTCATTCCCTGACCCATTTGCATTGAACTCAGGGGGACTGATAGAGGCAGGTCTAGGTGCTAGGAGCTCCTGGGGTCTAATTCCCAGGCAGCTCTGACACTGACTTGCTGATGTGGCATTGTGCAAATCACCCACCCTCCCTGTCTCATTTCCCTCATGTAAAATGGAGATGGTCCCTACTTCCTGGTTATGGTTAGATGTTAGGCTGCATGTGTGTGTTCTCCCTGTGTGCTGCCCCAGCTCTGTGCAGACAGCGGGCACAGCAGACCTCGAGCGAACCGCTCAATGACCACAAGATCTGTTAAGGAACGAAGGTGCCAGGCCAGGTTTATTGTTGACGAAGCATGGTACTAGCACCTGGCAGACTCTACAAGGATACTAAGACATGTATGCCTGTGACAATGAATGCAGATCAGTATATGGTGGGACTTTCCACTGCCCCTTAGGCTGGCCAAAGATACTTCCTCTGAGATCCATCTTTATACCCTGATACAAACAAGTTATCTCCTGTCATTCTAACCTTAGTTTTTAGGAGGGGCCGGTGTGCTCCTCATTCTTGGGGAATATTTTGTACCATCCTTGATATCGGGATGTTCTGGTATCACTTGGTATCAGGATGTTCTGGTACCACTAGATATCGGGCTGTGTTTGCTGAGTACTCTGTGCTTAGCACTTCTCAGGAATGTGTATTTCTGCAATATCAGCCCTGTTCTTGCCAGATTTTGTGAGCAGGTCCTGCCTTATACCAAGCCTCTGATACAAGGGCTTATGTCTTAGGCTCTTTTCCTACTACACCGGTCATGGGGGTGTTCAGAGGATCCATTTGTATATGCCTGGAAGAAGCTTTGAAGATGAAAAGTGCAGGAGCTGGCAGTCTTCGTATCCAGAGTGGAGATACCTCCTGCCTGTGAATTGGACGCACTTGTTATGGTATTTAATTACTGCTTTTTATTTGTGATTCTATTTGTCATTACTGCCTGGAGGCCCAGTCAGTACCTGGGCCCCATTAGATCACATAAACACCCAGGAAAATGGGATCCTTGTCCTGCTTACTTAACAAGATCAGTGATCTCTGGCTGATTGGAGAAAGGGATCCATCCAACATATGGACAGTTTTACATGCATGTTTATATATTTTAAAAACAGATGAAAACGAAAGGCCCATCAGCCTGCCTGAAGGGTGCATGGAGGCTCCCAGATCAAAGACACAGCCCTTTCCCCAGAGGGTCCTTGGCAGCACATCAGAAGGCAGACCAAAGCAAGAGTAAGTGGCGGTGAAAGGCAGTCCTATGCCGAGCTGGGTGAATAGTTAACCCCCGCCCGCCCCCAAACCGGATTTGCAAATACTTGCATGGCTGAAAGCACCATCCTCGTTTTGCTGTGATTTGTGGGGTTGTATTGTCGACTCTTCGTGAGCGTTTGGACGGCTGCAAGATATTCGCAGAAAGAGTCGCAAGTCCCAAGAGTTTCATGAATTTTAGCAGCCGTGATGACTCATCTGCAAAATCAGAGCCTGATTCACAGGTCTCCTAATTACGATGTTTCCCGGCCAGCCACCAGGAAGCAGAGACAATACATTTTGAGTCAGGTGACTAACCACATGAACAGTGAACTGCCAGAGGCAAAGTTCACTGACAACTTAGACCTGGTCTACACCTAAAACTTAGGTCACCCTAGCTTTGTCACTCAGGGTTGTGAAAAATTCACACTCTGTGCGACAGAGTTAGGTCGACCACCCCTACTGTAGACGCAGCGAGGTGAATGGAAGAATCCGTCCAGCGCCTTAGCTACTGCCCCACATCGCTGTAGGTAGCGCCTACACTGCAGTGCCTTAACTATGCCACTGTGGTGTAGCCCCACCTTGAGAGGCTGCACATGATTCGCTAACTCTTCTGCCCACATTTGCAAAGAACAAAGCCACTCAAAGGGTTGGGATTGCAAATGATTCACTTGCCACAAAGGAGCAAGGCTGCTAATGAGGTTTATTCCCCAGGAGCCAGCTTGAGGGTGTGTGAGTGCAGGAGCGAATGGAAAAGCCCAGGCAGCTGGAACGTTTGGGTTTCAAATCTGCCTTCTGAATGTTTAATAAGGGCCTGGGCTCCTTCCCTGGGATTTTTTGGCATGCGTTTGAAGATCTCAAGATCCCTGCGGGGCTGACTCTGGAAGCTTTTCGACTGGAGTGCTGCTATTTAAGACTTCACTTCTTTTTATTTTCAGGTCAGCGCTCTGCTGTTGCTCTCAGCCTCACCGGCTCTTTAACGAGCAGGGTGGCATTAGCATAAATCTATTGCTCGCCCCAGCATGAGCTCACCGGTTTCCAGCTCCCAGAAAAAGGAACTAGGAGGACCAGAAGCAGAAGGCACAAGGACAGCAAAGATTCCACTGTCGACACCAGGAGAGTGGCCAGTGACTGAGCTGTAGGTCACGCCAGTTCCCTATCGCTCCCTTTCTGCTCTTTGCAGGCACCTCTGCTTTTGCCCTGGGTGTGCAATGAATTGGCAGCAGCAGGAGAAGAGAGCCTTTGCCTGGTTGTGCCCAGGAAGCGCCTGCTTCAGGAGGAATGCTTTAGACCAGCACATGTTGGCAGAAGCAAGAGCAGGATAAGGCAGAGGACTGCGAGATGGGGGCATTGGTGTGTCAACCGGCAGAAAAGTGCAGGGAAGCCAGGGACAAACCCATGAGGGGCCTTTCACTTGCTCAGTACCCATCCCACTCCCTTGTCCTGTGCCCCTGCTCTCAGAGCTCTGCCCTGCCTCCCCCGAGCTGCCAGTGCTCTCACTCCAGTCACAAGACACCATTCGCTTCAGAGGGCTAAGGAAGAGGGAGAGGCCAGTTTTGGTGCATTGTGGGGATTTTACATCTTCCTCTAAAGAGACAGACATTAGCTGCGCTCAGACACCAGATGGATCATTGGCTTGTTCTGCTACAGCCAGTCTCATGCTTCTGCAAGGGGCAAGAGCTAAGTGAATGTGGGCTTCAAAGGGCTGATGCACGTGTGTGCCTCAAAGGCATTCTGGGAAGGCAAGCACCTCCTGGACCTTTCCCTTGTGCTTTTTGCTGTTTTGGTTTTGAGATTCTAAAGATGCCTGCAGATAAGTCAATTCATGTGTGTACTCTAGGTACTCTTGTAACCGGAAGGAATTCTCGCTAGCTACTGCACAGTATATGAAGAGTGGATTTTTAATTTCCTCTTCATTCTGCAGGAAAAATATTAACCAAAGGAATAGCTCATAAATGAAAAGTAGCCCAGGCAGGCGTCTTGCTGCTTCTCAGGACAGCATAAAAGATCCTGGCTCAGCAATGGTTGAGCAGGGAAATGACAGTTGATGCCCAAGGTATTTCCAGGCACGGTTTATTAAACGAATCACTTGTCCTTGGACCTGCGCGTTCAAGTGTGATGCACCTCAGGCCTTGTGACAGGTGTGTTATATTTTTCTACTAGTTTTCCCAGCTTTAGCCTGCAACCGCCCCTCAGCCATATGTACAGATCTCCAGAGACAGGTGTCTGAGTAGCAGAAGTCCCTTTAATATCCCTGAATTGCATTACCAGTAATACTGCAGGTGGCCAGTTCTCGGTAGACGTCTCACCGTGTTCTGCCAAATACAAAACCTGGCAGAAAAATCAATCATGCACAGAAAATTATTGCTGTCAGATTTCCTATATACAATATAAACACGGAGCAGGGACTGGCCCTCCTGTACTGTCCCCAGTGCAATCAAACCAGGGGGGCTGGTTCACGCACAGCTCCCATGGATAAACCCCAAAAGAAAGTGCTCCGCCTTCTGTCCCCAGGGGAAGGTAAGTATGGTAACGGTGATTCCATTGAGGAAGGGCTCATCAGAGAAGAATACTCACAGCACGTGTGTGTGTGTGTGTGTGTGTGTGTGTATTTGTAGAAGAAAGGTCTCTCTTTATTCTGGAGCGTGTCTCAGTGCTGAGCACCGACTCACCTGACACGTATGTGTATGTATGCATGAATCAAGGTGTGTGAATGGCACTGCGTGAGTAGGGGAGTGAAGCTCTGCATATATAACGGGGCGTGTGTTTGCGCACACAGAGCAGTGGTGCAAGTGAGGCTACATGTATAGAGGATGTGAGTGGGATGCAGTTCACATCTGAGGTTATGGGCAAATGCGCAGCCACGTATGTGTGATTAGCTGTGAGTGCGTGGGGCAGGTAGGATTGTGCCTGTGAAGTTGTGCACCTGGTGCTTACATGCAACTATGCAGGTGTGTGGAGCCACTTGTGCAATCAAGGTGTGCATGCATGAGTGTGTGCATGTGTGTCCTGTGAGGTGAGGTGCATAGAAAAGACTTCAGACATGACAGCAGATGTGAGAACACATGTGCAAAGGAACATGGGAGGCTGTATATTGGAAGAAGGACATGGGTACATGTGTGTGCATTCCTACATACGTGAGGCTCTAAGAGCTGGGCATGTTGGCAGGCCCCTGTTGCGGCTCAGCCCTGGTCTCTTGGACCAATGCTCTCTGGCACAGACAGCATGGTGACTGACAGACCATCACAGGCTCAGGATCTGAGGTAGGAAACAGGAAGTGTTGTGGTGGGATTGCATGTGATGGGGAGGAAGCGCAGCAGGCCGCAGATGGTGCAGTCAGTGGTGTTGGTGAAAGGTTTGGCGCACATGGGCATGGCAAAGGGTGCTCTCCATTGGGAAAGTTGCATAGAAATGACTGTTTTATTTCCTTTGCAGCCTGGAACCCTGGCAAAGGGCAAGGAGCCCTTCTTCGGCATTGAGGAAGACGAGGGAGAACAGCTTTGCCTTGACCAGCCTGCTCCCAATTGGCAGAGTACAGAATCCCTTTCGAAGGGGCAATGCCCAGCTGCAGCAGGCTAGCTTTAGTTTCTCCCGCCAGCTGTGGAACTGCTACAGTCTGGGCTTGACCCCCCTGCCCCTCAACCTGGGAGTAAGGGAATTCCCCAAGGTCACCGAAGGCCCCGCATTTCTCCCACTCCAAATACTCGCCCTGGGAACAGCGCCGCTCTGCAGGCAGCTTCAGACCCTCAAAAGATACATGCAAAGGGGCCCCTAGGGTCCGGCGCGGCCCTTTCTGTCCTGGCAAATCAGTAATCAAAAGCATAAATTATAAATAATATAAATTAGAGCATTTAAATAGACCCCTCCCCCCCGAACTTTACAGTAACACTGGTTCTCTCTTTATTCACCGGCGTCTACCACAGGGAACTCCAGCTCTGTGACTGAGGGAGGGGCGGCTGGGGGTTCTAGCCCCTGAACATCCAGTCTGTCTGAATCAGCAGGATGCACTGTTGATTGGGCAATGCTGGAAGCCCATTGGGACACAGGAGGATCGGAGCATGGTCCACAGCCACAAGCCTTCCTGTTAGGTGGACTGAAGTCCTCTTTCTCCCCCATCCCCCGACATTCTGAGTCAGTTTGGGTCAGGGTGCTGCCCTCTCAGACTTGGCCACCAGCCCAAAGGCTTAGCTTGGTGCGGCCACCTCCCAGGACAAAACCCCTCAGTGTGACATTGCAGCCTCAGGGGGAGCATCGGGATGCGTGAGGAGTGGGGCTGGCCCTTCCCAAATTCAGATTGGGATTTAACACCCTGCCACACCTCCTCTGGCACTCTCCTGGTCTGCAGGGAAAAGCATAGGTGCAGTTGAATAGCATGGGAATCTGTCTTTGACATCACAGACCAGCTCACAAAACTTGTGCCTGGGAAGGACTTTTCCCTTGGGCATGTTGGCTGGGATCTTATGAGGTTTTTCTGCCTTTTTCTGGGGCACTGAATGGAGACCTGCTGGGCATACCCAACAGGGCTGATAGTTCTGGCTATAGGATGTGGGCCCTGGGCATTGGTGGAGCTTAATCCTTCCTGGCATCTTGTCCTACATTGCCATGGGATTTGGGATGGATGGAAACCGCAGAAGTTTTAAGTTTTGTTTCAGTTCCTCTCACTGTAAGGGTCTCCCATCATAAAGCACTGGATTGTGATGGCTGCACAACTCGCCAGAGAATTGGTAACTCACTTGAACAAGGGCAACTCTCTGCTTCCCAGAGTGACCCTCCAGTTGCGGAGTGTGTGTGTACAGTATTGCCAATCCCCAAAATCCGGAGATGTGTCTTAAAAATCATGAGATTGATTTTAAAACCTCCTGAATTTGGGGTTTTCTTTAATTTACCTTCTGGTTTTTAAACACCTAGGGGGCACTCAGGTTAGGGGTCTAAACTTTTCTCTGCACCAATAAGGGCTAGAATCTTCCTTTATGTTTCAAATGAAAGCTGAGATTCTGACATATTCCCCTGACTCCAGGAGCTGGGGCTTGCCCCAATACCTGCACTGCCACATGGTCACTCGCTCCTAGAGCCAGAGGATAGTAAGATTTTCTGTCCCTCCCATGGCTGCAGCGGGAGGGAATTTGCCCTTGCTGGCTCATCCCTCAGCCCTCCTGTCAGTCACAGAGCAGAGCAGCTCCAGAGAGGTACTCCTAGGGCAGCGCAAACAAACCAACAAGGACAGAATTCAGAGACATACTGCACATAGGCCTGCCCCCTTCCACCAGCCCAACAGCCGCACAGACACCCAACAGTCACATGGGCCCCCCCTTCCCCTCACAGGCTCAACAATCACACCCTCCACCACAGGCCCAACCGTCGCACAGACACCCTTCCTCTTCACAAGCCTAACAGTCGCACAGACACCTCTCCCCCATCATAGGCTTGTCAGTCTCACAGAACTACCCACTTCCACAGGCCTGTCACTTATGCAGCACCCGCCCTCCCAGAAGCCTGTCAGTCACATAGACTCCCCCATGCCCCAGCCTATTAGTTGACTCCCCCACCCCCTTTCCACAGGCCTATCAGTCACACAGAAGCCCCTCCCCCAGACCTGTCAGTCGCGCTAAACCCACATGTGTCCTGTCTGGCCTCCTCGCCTGCCTTGTTCTCCTGTCAATACTCTTACTTTCACAGCTGATGCATTTTGAACCCAATGAGTTTAGCTCCTGATGGAGAAGACAAGTTTCGTTTCTCCCAGTCGATTCCCACAGGGAGAAGCAGCAGCACTAAATAAATACAGCAATAAATTAAATAAATACACAAGGAGCTTCCTGAGGTCCCTTGGCCTGAAAAGGAGCTAGGAGTGAATCCCACAGGGAGGAACTTGGACTCCCCGGCAAAGCAGCTCCCGAGTCAATCCTGCCCCAATTCCCCCAGCCAGCCAGGAGCTGTTGCTCCCACCAGCTGTGAGGGGAAGGGCTGGGAGCGGGGGGATGCGGGTCTGAGGGCAGGAAACAGGAGACCTGTGGAAACGCAGTTGGCACCATTTGAGATTTCCATTCAGAAACGTCACCTGGTCCCTAAGGAAAATTCCTGGGACCCCTCAGCCCCACACACCCTCCCTACTGCAGGATGCAAGTCAGTCTGAGCATCCCTGGGAAAACGCATCCTTTCAGCAAACACGGCTGGCCTGAGCTGCAAAAGTCCCTGCCGTGCCGTCTCTTGCGCTCCAAGTAGCCCTGATTTCGCTGGTGGGAGAGTGGCAGGGAGGGGACCCCCTTCCTCCCAGATGTCGGTGGCTCATCTTCTGCCCCGGCCTTTCCTCTCCCCTCCCTTGAGGGCCAGGGCTCAGTTTTCTATTGCACTGCTGTGTTCGGAGTCCTTGAAGCAGGCCGACTCGTAGTGCTTGTTGAGGTACGACTTGAGGGCGAAGGTCTTCTCGCACTGCTTGCACTTGTAGTGCTTGAAGGCCGAGTGGGTCTGCATGTGGGCGCGCAGGTTGGAGCGGTCGGCGAAGGCCTTGCCACAGTGGGAGCAGCCGAAGGGTTTCTCGCCCGTGTGTGAGCGCATGTGGCCCTGGAGCAGCCAGGGCCGGCTGAAGGCCTTGCCGCACACGTCACACTTGTGTTTGAGGTTGTGGGTCAGGATGTGCATGGCCAGGGCGGGCATGGAGACATAGGCCTTGCCGCAGGTGGGGCACTTCCTGGCCATCTTGCTGTCCAGGCTGCGGTGAGTCTGCTTATGCCGGCTGAGGTTGGAGGAGGTGGCGTAGGTCTTGCCGCACTCGTTACACGAGTGGCGGTGGCTCCCGCGCCGCTGGCTCTCGCTGCGTCGCCTGGAACGGCCATCAGTGATGAAGAAAGCATCCATGGAGTAGCTGTCTGTGACTGCAGCTTCGCCATTGAAGTAGCGGGCAGAGAGGCTCGACTGGAGACTCTCGGGGTCGCTGTACTCCTCGTGATCTGGGGCATAGACCAGGTCTGAAGACACCAGCTGAAACCCTTGTTTCTTGTCAGTCTCGTAGTCGGAGGGCGTGAGGCAATGTTGGCTATACCCTGCAGGAGACAAACACAGATGGAGATCACCATCGACCAGGGCTTCTCCTTCCCTATTTGTGTGTCCCAGCCCTTTCCTACTTGCCACATCCCTGTGAGACCAGGACTTCCCTGGGGCAGCCTGTAGTAAACGGCAGACTTGCAAGAAAAGCCTAGGTGGGTTTTGGATGGAGGTGGCCAAGCCAAAAGCGCCAAGTCTGGGTGCTCCTGAACTTCTGACAAGGGTTCAGGATCTGACCCTGCATCCAAACCTGGCACTGGCCTGCTGTCTCTATGACGAGCCAAATGAGAACCTTAGGTCTGGGGGTGATGATGGGACAGGAGAGTGCTGGAAACTAGATAAAGCTCCGGAGTCAATGTCTGAGGGGGATCCACTCCTGAACCTTGACAAGGACTTGGGAAGTAACTGGACCCACAGATGCTTTCCCAGCATTCTCCTCTTGCCTATTGCAAGGTGGAGTAGGACCCGAGAGGTTTAGTCTAAGCTGTACGGCTGTCCATGCAGAGCAGACATGATTAGCAGAGCTCAGTGTAAAGGACCTTGCTCTCATAGGGAGCCCCTAGCAGCCAACACCACATTGGCCCCGTTCTGAGATTGGAGTTTTATTGCAAACTGAAATCTGGGACAGGTTCACCATTTGCTAACATCTGTGAATCTGTGGGTACAGCCTGGCCTGGCAGAGTGCGCTGTTCTTCTCCCATCCTGAGAGACAGGAGTCCTTGGGTCACAATCCTGGATCTCAGTGTGCAGCCACCCTGTTCCCAGTAGACCTCTAGCGGGGCACCATTCCTCTGTCCCAGCCCAGCCTCCATCTGTATCTCTCCTTGCCACACACCATCCGACCCGCTGCTGGGAGAGCCACAAGGAAAGAATCCCTGCCCCGCCCATTCACTCCACCTGCCCTTTGAACCTCTTCTGCAGTCCCAGGCTGCAACCAGCCCCTTCTGGGTTCCATCACTTCCTAGGCTATTGGACAGCTGCCAATGCTTAACTCCTTGTTGTTACACTGTGGCAGACACTCACAATGAGCTGTGCTGTCTCAGTGCTTCCTCCACCCCATTCCAGAAACCTGGGGGAAACTGGACAAGCCCAAAGTGAATGATCAGGAAGGGGCTTGGGATAGAACACAGAGGTCACCCTGTCTTGCCCTCCATCCCCAGCCATTTCCCCTGGGAACACAGGCCCAACCTGCTCTCAGCGATATCAGTGTGCAAGCAACCGCTAAAGCACAGAATCTCAGGGTTGGAAGGGGTCTCAGGAGGTCATCTAGTCCCAGCCCCTGCTCAAAGCAAGACCAATCCCCAACTAAATCCTCAAATGGCTCCCTCAAGGACTGAACTCACAACATTGAGCTATAAATGCAGGAGCAGCTGTAGGAGAGCTCTTTGGCTGTGGAGCTGTTTTCATGGCGCATCCTTCAAGAGAATACCAGATTACTGGCCTGGCTCTCGCCAAGTGCTTTACTGACAGAGGGAGACCACAGGGTTCGGGAGCACGACTCTCTCGGAGACACAAAGGGGAGATGGATGTTGGAGATTGAGGTCAACTGACAGCAATGGTGAGAAGACAGAATGCAGCTGTAAGGAAGCTGCAGGCAGTGTACATGGAAACAAAAGACCAAACGCTTCGTGTAACAAGCAAGACACATGAACCCCCTTAGAGGGAAAGCTAGTAGGGAGAGAACCAGGCTCAGCTCATCCACTGCAGGGAGCTGGAAACTCCAGGAGGCTTGTCCTCCCACTCGGAAGAGTCAGGGAGTCTCTAGGGGAACTGCTGGAAACCAAAGCCACCCACCTGGAAGGCCTTCAGCTCTGAAACTGTTCCAACTTTCTGTGCTGGATACCTGGCAGTGGGGCTCCAGTGGAGCAAACCTGCCTTGCCTCTCAGGGGATTCTGCTGCATGCAAGGTGCATGCAAACACTGATCTTGACTCAGTCAGTGTCTGCAGTTAGGTGGACTCCCTCTAGCCATGTGCTGATCTCAAACCCACAGAGGGATTTCTGCAGGGTCTGGTCGGTGTGCGCGTTTATGGGGAAGCATGACCACTGAGAAGTGCCATGCTTCGCTTCTGTACCCCATCGGCAGGGATCTCTGGGCGTCCACCCACCGAGTGAGAGGAGAAGATCAGGACCATACAGTGCTCGGAACAGTAAAACATTCTAATAAGGTGATTCATGAGAAGGATATTTTTGATGCACTTAGCATCCTTCTGCAGTGTATATTTCATGGCGCATCTTTAACTTAGGGGATCTCAGCCTTTTCCAGACTGGTCTCCCATGTTAACTACAGAACAAGTTTGGGGATTCCCCCTATCGCCCTAGCTATTGAGCAATGGAGGGCAGTTTTGACTCTCAGCTTGAGAACCCAGGATCTAACTACAAAATCCTCCCATCTGTAGGAAGTAAACCTCTCTCTACACCCTGCATATAAACATCAGAGTTTCCACTCCATGCATCCTGGGTACCTAACAAAACAGCCCGACAGACACATGATGTGAAACTCTAACACTCTATGCAACAGGCATCACCTGATCACTTAGTGTATTTTGTTGGTTTGATGATCTTTGACCTCTCTGAGCTGATAGAGTAGTTGATCTTTTGGGGACTTGGGATGATGTTTAGCTGTCGACTAATGACTGACATGTTCACTTAAAACACTGACAGCTAAATCCATCAAAGGAAGCTGTACAGTGATGCACCCACAAAGCCCCCTCTTTGTGCATGCAAATTGTGCATGCAAAACAGGTAATTGGGCACACATGTGCCCCTTTGAACACACAATGAGCAGGCTCACATGTGCCTGGTGCAAGTGGCCCTGATGCAAAAGCCTTTGGAAGTGTGACTTCTGCATCTCATCTACTGTAACACAGTACGTGAAGCACTGAGTTCTTTCTGGCTATCCCATCTCTGAAATTAACATACCGAGTCTGACGAGGCTGCGTGAGGTGCCGCTTGTGCAAATCCACCAGCACATACATTCCTACCCCTATCGGTATTATTCACTGGACCGATAAAGAGCCCCAGATGTTCAGGCTACGAGCTGGGAGCACTTTCACCATTAGAAATGTGGATGCCACTGCTGAAGGCAGCGCAGGAGGCTCCTGCTGGCGTGGCATGGATGAACGAGCCAGATCCTCAGCTGGCATAAACTGGCACAACTCCTTTGACTCCTAAGGTATCCCTCCAGCCGAGGAGAGATAGAAAAGTGTTCTTCCACTGGCAACAGCCTCTCATCTGTATGCTCCGGCACTTAGTTCAGATAAGCCAGGGATTTCTGGGCGCATTAATATTTCAGCATGTTGATTTGCAAAGACTGAGGGCTGTCTGATGTGTACATGTCTATCAATATTCTTCTCTAATAGGGAGAGGGCCTGTTCTGTCAATTGTTTATTCTCCATAGGCTTGTGTTAACCCACCAGGAGGTGGCGCTCCTAGGCAAAGGTATTCTGATAAGCACATTCCACACCAGGAGAAGTAACTTCATTCATGGTAGCACCCTGCTTGCAGCTTTCAGTATTAGCCGGTTGACCTAAGACTGCAGTAAGGGCCAGAGACAGACCTACTCCTATGCAGTGCAGCATGTACCAGTGACGCTCAGGTGAGGGGGTTGATCTCCACCCTGTCCTACATAGATATAAAACCCTTGAGTTTTCAAGTATAAAAAAATGAATGGGAGGGTGCCTGGGTTTGGGCTGCCCCCCACCCTCCATGAATAAAGCCAGTTGCCAGCTGGGGAATAGAGGGGTTATTCCCCCAGAAGAGTTTTAATTTGGGGGTAAGGAGGCAATTGGGGTATAGAATTGTTTTCCAGGGTGCTGGGGGCGGGGGGAGACCAGAAAAAGATGGAGATCTGCCCTGCAGGGGGGAGGGATGCACTATATGGGGATCAGCACAATTGCAGAACCAATTCACCTCCCTCAGTGCCTACTTACTATCAATGGCCATGACACGATTTCCCACTGAACAGCACTTGGAAATCACCAGTGACCTCCTCCACCACCTACTGCATGTCAATGAGTTCATGTGACACTAGGAGCCAAGGAAGCTAGGTTGGGAGAGGGGGGGCCATTACCTAATCCTAATAAATACTCAGCCTTTCTAGAGAGTGCTTCTCGTCCCTGGATTTCACAGTTTATGAATGAACTCATCAGCTTTATTCCCATTTTACAGGTCGGGAAACTGACTCACAAGGTGAAGGGACTTGCCCTAGGTCACAAGCAAGTCAGTGGCAGAGCTAGAAACAGAACCCAGGTCTCCGGAATGCCAGTATCACATTCCATGCACCAAACCACACTCTCTGTGGGGGAGCAGAGTTGGGGTTGGGCTGAGCGCCGTCAACCTCACTGCATGGTTTGTATGTCTGTCAATTATTTGAAACCAAGGCAGGGAGGGAGGGAGGGCCTGGACCAATGATTTTGCCTAAGTCTGCTCAGGGTTAACTGCCACAAGCACTAGCTGCTGTCTACATGAGCACTGCCACCATGGCTAGCAGCTGGGGAGTTGCACCAGCAACTATGGGAGAATTTCACAAGCTGCTCAGTGGCTTGTCCATGGTCCCAGAATTAGTCCATGGCAAAACCAGGAGCAGAATCCAGGGCTCCTGACTCCTACCCCAGTGCCTTAGCCACAAGACCTTCCTTCCTCCTTTAACACTGACATCAAGTGAGTTTGACTGGAATTGGCTCAGACATTTTTGTAGCTTGGGCACTCTATTCCTAAGCGCCTTGGGGTGCCTGATGAGACGGACCCCCGGTTTCCTCTGTGTGTGGTGACCGAAAGGCACTGGGTGGAGAAGACACACTCAGGCTTTGGTTTGAGGGAGGAATTCTGATCTTTGCTTTAACTCTGTGCAGACAGGGGATAAGGCCCTGGTGGGGATGGGAAATTCTTCTGCAAATACCCCTCACTCGGGGCAAGCGGCTGCATCTCCTTAGGCAACAGTTTTGCTCCTCGCAAGTAGTTTTAGGAGCCAGTCATGCCAAGATGTGGTGGGTGCGGTGGTATCCAGGCGGGGGCAGGGTTCTCCCTCCTGTCCTGCTTCAGTCTAAGTGCCAGGTGACAGTGATTGCTTCAGTGTGACCTGCACTTTCCACTGGCCCTCAGCCTGCCTAGTTAGGGATTTTTTGTCCTCTCCCAACCTAGCTTCCTTGGCTTCCCAGCTCTGGAAAGACTTGCCTTGTAAACCCTTCAAGCATATTTCTGTCATCTCCTAAGAAGCAGCATCCCCTCCTTGCCTGAATGTGGTGTAACCCCCCCTGCTCTCCGGTGGTCTTCTATCACAGAGTGTGTCTGATGATCTTTCTGATGGAGCTGTGCCGCCTGACATTTCCTCTGCCCCTGCTCCTTCGCCCCCACCCCTGGCTGTGCTATGGAGCTGCCTCTCCCTCTCTTCCTCTCCTTTCTCTGTCCTTGGTTACAGAGTGCAGTCACACACGCTGGGCGAAAAGCACTCTCCTCAGCAATTTTTCACACTTTCTCTGGAGCATGCAGCAAGGTTATTTCCAGGAGAGCGGCTTCAACAGCTTTTCTCTGGCTTGTGTGGATTCCTTTCCCTTACATCACCCAGCACACAAAATATTTCACACACGTTTTGCTCCACACACACAAAATGCAGGGAGGAGGAGGATGGAAGAGAGCAGAAAACCTCCAAAGCCATCCAAGCATTTGCGGTACCGATATGGAGCCCCTAGATTCCACCCTCTGTTGGCAAGGCACAGCCTGAATTTGCCATAACTACACCCAAGACATGAGGTGAAAATACTCCCCCATCCATCCCCTGTATCGAACTGAGAGATCCTAAGTGCCAGCCACTGGACTAACTGTGCAGCCCCTAAGTGCCATTCGCTCACTAATGCAGTGGCAGCACCCGGTATTGCTCTTCTTTTGGGCAGTAAATCAGTGTTTATTGGTCCTCTTCCAGCTGGGTCATTGGCTGGATCTGAGATGATCTGGAGGATGGAGACAAATAGACTATGTTCTGTTAAACTAAATGTGCACTGAAAATACTGAATGATGAGAACTCTTTGCACTTCTGTAGTGGTGAGGAGCTCCAAGAACTGACCAAGCAATAATCAGGGTAGGTAAGTGAAATGTCTCCATTTCAGGGATGGAGAAATTGAGTCACAGAGAGGAGAAGTGACTTGCACGTTGCCATACATCCTGAGTTAGTGACAAGGGTGGGATTGGAATGGGGGGCTCCTGACTCACAGGGCCAGCTTTTGGCCACAGCATCCTCCTTCCCTTCCTGATTTATTTATTCAGATCTTCTTCTAGGTGCCTAGTGGTATTTACTAATAGAATTAAACCCATGCAAGGCTGTCAGGTCAGCAGTGCTGTTAGGGCCCATCAAAACTGTCCTGCAGACAGTGCCTTTGTCTCGAGACCAAACCCCATCCATGGATGTGCCAAGGCCACCTGACTAACTTAGAGGAAGCAAATTCATATGCAAGAGCTTTCTACTGGGTGGGCCTTCTGTTGACCCCAGATAGTTCCATTCTCAGAAGCAATGGCTCAGTTGGCCAGATGATGGTCTGTGCATGATGGGATGGATGGGGAAGGAGAAGTTTCTCAAGAAATGTTGGGAATCCCAGCTCCCTAATGTCGTGGTGTGAACCTGAAATGGGGGGCAGACCTGGTGGGGCTGTGACATGCTGAATCTCAGAGCATCCCAAATCTCTGCTAAGATATAACATGGCCCTTGCTATTCCTCACTGAACCTGCAGGAAGAGGTAGAGAAGTCATCTCAAAATCACTGCCTCTTCTGGGACAGCCCTGCAGCCTTCTCAGCGTTGTAAAGAGGTGTCCTGATGGGAGTGATTTGACTGGAACAGGCTCCATTGAGATGACACAAGCTGTTTGCCTTCCACTCACCTCTCCTGTTAGATGAAGCCGAGGGAGTCTTCTAACGAGGGGTTGATCTAGCACCCATTCGTGTAAATGACAAGGCTCACATTGACTGCCTTGTGATTTGGATCGAGCCCAATCCTGGGAATTGCTTCACAATTCCCCATAGCACCCAGGGCAGGCAGGAATGTCACCTTGGGCTAGGTAGATTAGAGAGCAGGGCCTGGCACCGCAATCCATCCAACACCTCCCAACTTTGCAGCTCACTTTGATGGGGACGTGACTTAACCTCCCTTGGAACCTCCAAATGCTACCCAACCCTCTGAGAAGATTTCTGGGGGTGCTGCATGACACAGCCCTAGGCACATCTGGGGAGCCTCGGGGGCCACCCTATTGTGGTTTCATCTTGGAGGTACTCTGCTTCCACACCATCATGCCTAGCATTTCTCACTCCAGTGATGGTGTTGGGCGCTCTGGTTCTATGGAGACAGAGCAGAGCCGTATTCATCACACTGACGCATTCAGGGCCTTCTAATGGAGCTTGGGGTGCCTAGTTCAGCCTGATCCTCCTACGCTCCCACTGACCATCAAGTGCTGCAGGCTGGAGCGTGGGGACACTGGCCATGCCATCCCTCTCCTCGTCTGTTCTTACCCACTCCCCACCCCCTGCTCTCCCATTCCTTTCCTCATTTACATGAAGCCAACCCCAGGCAGCAGCAAACAGCTCTCTCAGGTCTAGCTGGTGAGGCTACAGCCCCTCACCTGGCTGGGGCTGTAGAGTGCAAACCCACTGGCAGGGCTTTGAACAATGAGGCATCCTGGGAACACCAGTACCCCTGTCCCTGTTTCCTCCCGAGATGTCCTTTCTCCCTGCCTGGGTCAGCGCCTGTCTCCTGGGGAATTGCTCTCACTTGTCAATGCCACCACTTGTTCTGCAGTGACCAAGCCAACCAGGATGTGACCCCGAGGCAAGCTGAGGGCAGGGGTTTAGCCCAGCTTCAGCCACTGGTGCCCCCAAGGAAATTGACAACACAAGGACATTTCCAGCTCAGAGGAAATCTGGGGGGGCTGTCCAGGCAGAAAAGTTACCCCCTCTCCCTTGCCCATGTGTGTCTTTGGAGGGTAACAAATTCTGGCTTAGCAAGACCTCTCAAAGGGCAGCAATACCCTTGGGAGCAGGAGGCCAGGGGGAGAAATTTCACAACAGAGCAACTCTGAGCAGAGGCTGTTGGCTTCCAGGGTCACTTTCCTAAGGAAAAGACACAGCTGCACATTCCAGCCCACACAGTACACAACCACGGGCACACCACCGGCAACACAATGTGCGTGCCTGACCCCCAACACAATAGACAAACACATGCCTATGTACATCCAAACCGACACCCCCATCTGTACAAACCCATGCCCTTACCCCACAGTGCACACACACTCCATACACCCAAAGTATGTACTCACACGCAACAAAACACACCAGATGCACAAACATGACACAGTACAATACACATATGCTGGCACATGCATACACACAACACCCCCCCAGTCCCACAGACACATGCATATGCACAATATAGAGAACTCATCCTAGTGTGCGCATGCGCGCGCACAGTCACTCACATCCACACACATGCATCTACACATACTGCCACAAACACAGGTTCCCTTTGAAGTGCATTTGCCTGTGTACACCCCCCACCCCTACCTACAGAAATACCCAACACCCTCCATGGAGATGCAACTTTTCCAGTCCAGGCGGCTGCCCGGGCGTCGCTCGGCACATGACCTCTGGAGTTCGGGGTTCGAATCGCCCCACTCCCGAGCCAGCCTCCTCGCCGCGAAGGGGATCCTCTGGCCGGGCATTTCCTGCCCAGCTGCGAACCCAACGGGCCGGTTCTTGGTCGTAATGATGCTTTAGAGACCTCCCGGAGTCTCTCCAGCAGCTGCGGAGGTCCGGAGACTACTGCGCACAGACCCTCCAGGGCCCGGGGGGTCAGCTCCACTCCAGTCAATTATAATCCGCCGCGCCCCTATAATACGCGCTGCGGTGTATGAGGGGAGGGGGCGTAGCCTCCCAATAATACGCTCCGCTGTGTCAGGGACACAAACCTCCTTCCGACAAGCACCGCGGCGCAGAGGGGCTCTTGACCCCTTCCGAGATGCCCCGCCTGGTGCAGGGGACCCTAAGTTCTCGGATAATACGCACTGCGGGGTAAAGGGCAGCCTGCCCCGGTTCCAGCTGCCGGGACGCTTCTCCTTCCTCGTCCTCAGCCACTTACCATTCTCGGCCCCGGGGCCGCTGCCCACCCGGGACCCGGCCAGCACATATGCAGCTTCCAGGGGATGGTAGCTGGGAGCCGGGACCTCGCAGGGCTGAAAAGCGTCTGCTTTGATCTTCTTGACCAGGAAGGAGCGGGGCATGGTGCGAGCTGCGGGGCTCCTCTCCTGCGCGCCGAGGGGATCAGCACTGGACAGCTCCCTGCGCGGACTGCAGGCGGGGAGGGAGGGGAGGGGTTGGGGAGAGGCTGGCACACACGAGCTGAGCTCAGCACTCAGGGCCCGCGGTCTTTATACGGGACGCAGGCTGGAGATCAGGTGGTGCTTTGCAATGGAGCTGTTTAGCTCTCTAATCCATCAAACGTCCCCCAGGACAATCATCACATTACCAATGAACCGGCTGGGCAGGCAGGCGAGGCACTGGGGCGGGGTGGGGGAGAAAGGGAGGATGGAGAGAAAGGGAAAGAGACAGAGAAAGAGTGTGTGTGTGTGTGTGTGTGTGGAGAGAGTGAGAGGCGAAGAGGGAGAGAGATGGGTAAAGTGTGTGAAGGAAAAAGGAAAGAGATAGAGAAAAAGTGAAAGGAGGTGGGGCAAGAAGGAAGACAAGGGGGGAAATTGGGGGTGGAGAGATGGCCCACTGCCCATCTGCTTAACATTTAGACACAGCCCTCAGTTGGGGGGAGGGAACAGGTGTCAGGCAGGCGCGGTGCTCAGCACTGAGCCATGCTCCAAAATAAAGAAAGAACTTTCTTCAACAAACACACACGCACGTATGCACACACGCACATACACACACACTCGAAAGGCACCACACCATGGCAAGGACCATCATCTGCACCGTCGTACAACCCCATGTTCAGTGGCAGGAAATATCCAGCGACGCATTGAAACCCCCTGCTCATGATCCAGCAGTTCATTCTCCCCTGGCTGGGCGGGTGGGTTTCTTTCCTCCAGTCCACCCACAGGCAGACAATAGAGACGCGTGCATGAGGAAGAGGAGAGAGGAAGTCTGAGAAGGAGGAGTGCAGAGGGAGAGAGGCTGTTCAGATGAACTCTCTGGCTCTGTTTCCTTTGTCTTGGTGCAACCAGTGTGTTTTAAGATCCTGTGAATAATACAGTCTAGATTCATATGCTGGGGGGAGGGGAGTGCATTTTGATTTCCCAGTTCAACAAAGGTGAGCAATAATCAGTGACCTAGGCAGATCTAAAACCAAAAGAGAGGCTGTGCTGTGGTACATTGTTCCCCTTCCAAGAGCTGGGTTATTTGCCTTTGCTGCTACTGCCAAGCAGCTTTCAGGCAGGCTTCTGCCTTCCGCAGAATGTGTTTGCCTTGCAGAAATCATGCACACGGCAGGTTAAGGACACTGAGAAAGAGATTCTGCGAGTAAGACCTTGGCGGGTCTCAGCACTAGCTGGGCAATCAGTGTTCGTTCCTGTGGCCCGCAATTAGGCCAGAATCCGGGGAAGGGAGGGGGAGTAAGGAGTTCCAGACTGCCCATCAGTTTATTAAATGCTTTTGGCCTGCCCTGAATTTGTCACTGCTTGGGTCAAATTGTTGACTGGTGTCACTCCACTGAAGGGAATGGAGTGACACCAGCAGCAAGTTTACTCCCCTATTCCAATAATAAAAGAATATCCCAGCTAGGGGAGGCCCCATCAGAACACATTGCCCCTACAAGGAGCTGGGTTAAAGTTTCCTGTTATTTCCTTCCTCCCACCATTCCAGGAGCGTCCTCATACGACAGGTAGATAATTTGCTTCAGAAACACAATTTCAAACGAAAGTAACATAAAAGCCCTTGAAAATACTGCCCCTTCCTGCTCTACATTGAGCTGATCCAAAGGGAAATCCCACTTCAGAACTTCTGTGTTTATACGGAGAGCTGGGATGGGTATGTTTCTGTAATGGCAAATGGGAGACGCCCCAAAGAACCCATGTGACCTAGTGGCAGGGTTTTGTGGGTAAGTTTTCCACACCCGTCAGAGACACTCCTGGGTTTTATGGACGTTTCTGGACTCAAGAGAAGAGCCCGTCATCTTCTGACAATTTATCCTTGCATGTTCTAGATGGTTCACATTTAGGGAATTTTGTTTCAGAGAATTAAGGAGTGGGTAAAATAGACGCCTTCTGATGAATCGCCTCATCTGACCTCAGCTATGAAGCCACAGCCCCTAGACTTGATTAAGTGTGGGGCTAGGAGCTGGGAGTGCCTGAAGTCTAATCCTGCATCTGCCACTGCCTTGTTCTGTGGCCTTGGGCTGCTCCCTTGTCCTTCAAATCCATTATCAAAACCAATGTCTGCCACAGACCCACCCAGCCATTAAATTAACAAACAAACAGAACAGAGCCTTCCTCTGGATCCTCCAGTGCACTGTTTTGTGTTGCCTGTGTCCTATGCTTCAAGCTCCTTGGGAAGGGACCAAGGCATCTTCTGCACCTTCTCAGGTGCCAGCACTTTGTCAGCACTTAACTAATACTAGTTCCTGATACATTGCCAGCAGCCATACCAAGGGCCTGTGTGATGGGGACACTTACACACTTCCCACGACTTTGCAATGGAAAATGCTCAGTACTACCAGTATAACAAACAATAAGGATGTCAGCCAAATATTCCAGAGAGAAAAGGTGGGTGAGACGGCCCGGGTACAACTGCACCGCAGGCATATTGATCCTTTCCCACGCAAGGCAGGTTAACTGCAGCACCTGGGCTAGGGAATGCAAACAACTTCCCAACCTTTGCCGGCCCACTTCAGGGGGCCCTCGGCTTTGTTTCCAGGGTGAGACAAGTGCTGCTCCACTCAGCACCTCACATCTGGTTCAATGAGTTGTTTAAACTGTCCCCAGCCTGTGATAGGAGCTGGCCCAGCTGGCCCTTAGGGCCTCGTGTATGGTGTTATTAGACTGAACACTCCTCTCATCCCTTTGGAGGGTGCTTTGGGCTGTCCTCTCCTGGGTTATCGGGTCTGGTCTCCATCCAGACTGATCTAGAAAACCTGAGCCATGAGGAAAGATTGAAAAAAGTGGATTTGTTTAGTATGGAGAAGAGAAGACTGAGAGGGGACATGACAACAGTTTTCATGTTACAAGGAGGAGGAAGATAAATTATTCTCCTTATGCTCTGAGGATAGGACAAGAAGCAATGGGCTTAAATTGCAGGAAGGGCGGTTAAGGTTGGATGTTAGGAAAAACTTCCTACCTGTCAGGCTAGTCAAGCAATGGAATAAGTTGCCTAGGGAGGTTGTGGAACTTCCATCATTGGGGATTTTTAAGAGCAAGTTGGAAAACACCTCTCATAGAATCATAGAATATCAGGGTTGGAAGGGACCTCAGGAGGTATCTAGTCCAACCCCCTGCTCAAAGCAGGACCAAGCCCAACTAAATCATCCCAGCCAGGGCTTTGTCAAGCTGGGCCTTAAAAACCTCTAAGGAAGGAGATTCCACCACCTCCCTAGGTAACCCATTCCAGTGCTTCATATAGTGCTTCCCAATATCCAACCTAAACCTCCCCCACTGCAACTTGAGCCCATTACTCCTTGTTCTGTCATCTGCTACCACTGAGAACAATCTAGATCCAGGGATGATCTAGGTAATATTTAGTCCTGCCTTGGGTGGAGGGGACTGGACGACCTCTCGAGGTCCCTTCCAGTCCTACACATCTATGATTCTATGATCTAGGGACCAGTGATGAGTTTACTATTATTCTATTACCACAGAGGTCCAGGAACAGACTGGTTTCATTGACAGAAGTTTGGCATTTGACCTGGACCTGGGAAATGCAGTGAAACACCTCGTACCTTCTAGTGCAAAGGATCCTCATTGTTCTGTAGAATGGTGAGATGGCTCCAGCTGCCTAGATGGCCAGATGCTCTCACCTCTCACACTTATGCTGAGAGAGGCCTGCCTCTTTTACCCACTCAGACTGGGCTTAGGGGACTAATTGGTCACCTACCACCTTTGGTCACCAGGCAGTGGGATGGGCTAAACTCATGTGCTGGAGTCCTGTGCAGGCAGAGCAGCTGATCAACCTGGAAAACTGTGTTCAGGAAAACTCAGAGCACCATCTTCTCCACCCAACATTCTGGCATGAACCTTTCCCCACTAAAAAATTCTCTTCTCCTTCTTCTGCAGAGTAAACTTACTTCAGAGACTCAGGGCTTGAATGTGCTCCCCAGATCCAAAAGCCCTCAAACTTTGGGCTGGATTCCGATGTGAGCTTCTCAGATGCCCCTCTCTATAATGGGCCAAAGCAACGCCCAGGATTCAAACACCGCCCCCCACCCCCCTACTTTGGGGAAGCGTCCTACCAAGCAGGCTGAAAGAATAGTCCCGTCTCCTTGTGACATCACACCCCATCTGTTTCTCCAGCAAGGACCTGTGACATCACCGGCCCGACAAGTTCAAGGTCGCAGGTCTGCTGAGGATGAGCCGAGGTCACATCCCGACTGCATCCCTTTCAGGGCTGGGACTGGAACCTTCTGGTTATGCTGTGGCCTCCTCTGCCCTGCTCCATGCGTGGAAGGATCCCTGTGCTTTCAAGCCCTGCGTCCCTTATTTATTTATGTGTGTGTGTGTGATTTCCTTCCTTGAAGGCACGTTAGCAGAATGGGCAATTACTCACGCCCTAGTTGTGCTGGGATGCCTGCCTGCCTGCCCAGAGCCCTGTGCTTTCTCTCTCTCTCTGGCTGTGGTGTAATAAGTGAGGTAATTAAGTATAAAAGCCAGGGAGGGGGAAGAGGGACGAATAGTCAGTCCACTCTTTTCAGAGGCAGGGGAGTGAGATAATGTATGTTAATAACCTGCAATCAGTCCTGCTGAGCTGTGCAAATACTGCTGACTGCTCTGTAACCCACCCTCTAAAGAAAGAGAAAGAGGGAGGCAGAGAGAACCGAGAAGAAGGAAACGGATCCTTTCTTCTGAAATACCACTGGGCGAGTTCTCCATTGGCGGCATTCTGGGCAGCTGTATGGAAATAATTTCCCTCTCGTTCTACTTGAATCTGATTCTTTCCTGTGTCTCATCTCGGGGGCAGGGGGAAGTGGGGCGGGGAGCAAGCGGAGTGTTCCCTGTGGGGTTACAGGGAATCCCGCCAGCATGGGCAGGCGCTGGGCTTTGCAGGCGACGTGTGGAGGGAAAAGCCCCACAGGTGCTGGGCTGAAGGCACGGCACTGCACTGAAAAGAGAGGATCTTTGCTCTGGGAATGGCTGCCTGGGTGCCCCAAATGTCCAAGAGCAGCACGTATGGGTGTGCTAGGATCTCCAGGACTTTGCATGTCTCCAGCTGAAAAGAAAAGAGTTCACTGGTCTCTCTGGGTGGACCTGGGTGACTGAGGGGAGCTGCTGACCACTTCCACCAGCCCCAGCAAGTCCACCCTGTTACAAGCCTCCCCCCCAACACACAGAGGAAATGGGGCGTTCATTTCTGCTGAGTTGGTGCCAGGGCCCAGGGCTTTGGGTGCTCTCAGAAAGGACCAGCACTGCCTTTACCTGAAGACAAAATGACCCCACTCATGGGGCTGAAGCCCCTCCCTTCATCGCTGCCATGGCCAGGGAGGAGGTGGAGACATAAGAATCTGCTGCTGGGAGTGGAAGAGTGCAGACAAGGAGGGAGAGCGATGGGCAGGGTGGGCCCAGGTACTGCAAGAGTAATGGGAGGATCCTGAGCAAAGCCCAAGGAGGCTGTGAGGAGAGATGGCCCAGCAGGGAGGTTTTAGAAGAGAATCCCCCCGGGAAGTGGGTCATTCACAGTATTTGAGTCCACAGGTGGCCAGTGGTTGTTACCTGTATTCCTCTAGTGGCCCGAAGTTCCAGTCGGGGGAGGTGCCAGGTGCTGTACAGATACACAGCAAGAGGCAGTCCTTGCTCCACAGAGCTTGCACTAGGAAGGATGCTGCATTGTCAAGGCTGAACTAGATGACCCTGCTTTAATGTCTACAAGTCCAGGAAGTGCACAATATACCCTCTTCGGTGTTCATTTTGCACACTCCAGGGGCTGCAAGAACAAGCCTAAGGCCCAGACTTAGTCTCACACAGGATTTGCACGTGCAATTACTACTGTTGCTCATGCATTGGCAGTAACTGTGCCTGCAAATTGCACATGCACATTTTTTGCGGGCAATTGCAGTGATGGAAATTCGAGCCTAAGCTTTCCTGCCAGGCTTCATGAGACAGGAAACCACGGGCAGTTGGCTGCCCACGCCACAATTTGCAGTGGGGCTTGCAGGGTGAATCGTTCTGCTCCTTACATGGCAGTACACGAGTGACTTAAAAACACAAACCTTGAACACTGAGCTGCAGGGAGGAGCTGAGAGAGTTCACTGGCACCAACTCACCTGACCTCAGTGGCCTTTGCTGTGTTTGCTTTTTTCCCAGGTCTTAGCCTAGCTATTTTCCCTCTCAGCTTTCAGAGCTTTGCTCCGTGACTCCCATTAAGGCCAATGGGACATTTAGAGTTTGCAGCCCCCAGGGACTAGACCCGTCACTTACCAGAGGTGATCTGTGCTGCCGATAGTGGAGGGGGTGGAGTGAGGGCAGCCAGGGGGCGATCCTGCCCCCCACCCCAGATTTCCCCTCTGTCTCTTAGTGTCAATATATTGACCATTGCTCATTTCTGTCTTCTGCCCAGCCTGCCTCTTCTGCTTCAGATCCCTCTTAATAGCCCTCCTCTGTGAGTAATTCTGCCTCCATGCTCCTCTGCGCCAGTCTCCACATCACCTGCTGTCGAACACCTGCCTTGTAGGCATTTGTCTGGTTGCACTGAGGATTCAGCGCCTGTTGACATTGGTGAAGGCTTTTCCTGAATGAAGACTGAGTGGAAATGAGGTACGGATGACAGGAGCTGGCCTTACTGCTGGAAAGCACCGTGTGAACTTTGGGTGATACAAAAACTATTGTGTCACTACAATATGTTCAGCCCGGCCTCTGATTTTGCACATCCAATTTTGCTCATGCAACTGGCTGCACTAGCTGAAGTGAGTGGGCATCTATTCTGCACCCAGAAACAGCCATACACTTCAGACTGTGGGCAGCTCCAGTGCCTGATTTGCATATGGAAATGCAGTTTTTGCACATGTACTGTTGGGGGCACAGTCAGCTGCACATGCAAAAGTGGTCAGGCGAAATGAGAGGTGGACTAGATGCTGGCTGAAAAGTGGCTCCTGGGCGGGGTGTCTCTGGTAGCCAGGCAGATATGGGGGAGGTGATTAGGGTGTAGGCAGTCTTCAGTAAGGCAAAGGGGAGACATGGCTGGGGTTGCAGGCTGCATCCCTGGGGGTGTGGGGTGTGGCCACTGCTCCTTTGGCTTGTGTCAGCCCCACTTCCTTCCCTAGTCTCTCTCTAACAGCATGGCGCCATAGGGGTCACTGCCCAGCCTGGCGTGCCTCAGGGCCTTCGTCCATTTGCATTTCTCATGGAGGCTGGTGCTAGGAGGCTGGGCCATGGAGGCTGGGTTAAGGTGTCCTCCCCAGGCAGACCTGCCAGTCCCCATATCCCAGCTAGCACCTGACTGGTAGGTTCTGTTGGGGAGAGGCTGGTGGGGGGCCGGGCTCCCAGGCGGAGAGGCACGTCCTCACCTGTTCCACTGCATGGGTAGACCAAACCTGCACTGCTCCTGCCTAGTGCCTGAACAATGGCCAGCGAGCTCAGGCTGCAGAAGGCGCCGTCCCAGAAGCGTGTGCCCCGATAACTCTCCTTCACTCCCAGAAACACTCTCGGAGAGGTGCTTGCCAGGGGCTGCAGCCGCAGGCCAGGGCGTGAGAGCAACTGAATTTGTAGGCCAGAGCAGGGAGCTGAGGCCATGTCTGCGTGACAGGGATGGGAGCCGGGGGAGGCCAGCCAGCCAGCCAGCCCCAAGAGCGGGGCCCAGAGGGATGTAGTAGGAGCAGGGGAACCATCCCTTCCTATATGTGCAACAGCTGCGCGGAGACAACAGCTGCGAAAGGGGTCCCCCTTGCTGCACACTCACCAGCCAACCCGTGAGCATCTCCTGGGCTCCGTCTGTTGAACATAACATGAGGGACAAGGCCACGAGCACTTCACTCAGCTGGATTTGCAGCTGCTTCCTCTGGGCGTGGATGGCAGCATGGATATTCCAAACAGCCTGAGACCCCCCTTCTTTCCTCCTCTCACACTCCCAAGAGGGAACAGGTCCTAGATCAGATGAAGCCTCCTGCCCCCACACAGCGTGCTCTCCACGTTTGGGGTTGGTTACATCTTGGTTTGGGATTCTGTGGGGCTACGATGCTTCTTGCCACCCTGCCTTGGGGCTGAGGCCAGTCGAATCCATCAGGGTAGTTCTGAACTGGTGCGGGGGCTGGCGTGCCATGCTGCCTGGAAGCCTGGGGGTGCAGAGGGCTGAGATGGAGCCCCAGATGCCACCCCCAGGGCGGCAGGAGGCTGTGTCACAGTGCCAGAGCTGGGGTGGGGCTCTCCCCCTTGGAGATGGCCTGAGGTCCTTATCTATATTTCATACACTGAGGGTGGAAATGCAGCTCCCGTGTGCCCCCGGCTCCCAGGGAATCCTGTGCCTTGCGCTGCCCTGCTACAGAGCTGTGCCAGACCCCAGCTCATTTACCCTCATCCTGACTGTCCCTCTCCCCTCCTCCCGCTGCTCGGGCTGACAAATGGCTCCTCCCAGCCCGCCCTTTGTCCCCCTTATAAGCATGAAATCAAACATGGTAGGAACACGTTGCACGAGGTTGCTGCTAACACAACACCTGTCAGCACTCAGCCGCACCAGGAAGGCCGGCCAGTTAATCACGACCGAGCCGGGATTCGTAGCCAGATGGGCACAGGGACAAGCAGACAGGCAGAGCCAAAGAAGGTGGGAGACGCAAAGGGTGCGATAAATCTAGGCAGGGGACACAAGTGGGCTTGATAGATAGGTATTGCAGGGGGTGCATTTGGGTCCCTCGCAGGACAGGTGTCTGGCAAAGGGACAGGAATGGGAGTCAGGCACACAGTTCCCGATTCTCCCATAGTGTGACCCTGGACCAGTTACTTCACCCTCCGGGCCTCTGTTTCAGATAAACCCAGTGCCATGGTGCTACACCGGTGTGGGGCTGTGCTGTTCTCTCCAGTACCCTGAGCTCAGCCTCTCCTGCTTCCTGCTCTGTGGAGCCTGCAATGGCCTCTCCTGGTGGGAGACAGATGGTGCTCTCGGTGCTGAGGGTAACTGGAAAATCCAACATCATCCGGGGCATGGAGGTTGATGGAGAAATGCTGGTGGCACCAGAATCGGCTTCGCTGGCACTTGCTGAGGGCCAGAGGCTTGGTGGCTGCTTTCACATCTGGGACTGGGAGGCACCATGCTAAGTGAGTATCCCGGGCTGCACCGCACTGGCCTGTGCCCTAGTGCGATGAGCAGTGCCTTCCTCACCTGGAGTGCACCCAGCAGCGTGGCACGGCCTGAGGCCAGAAGACAACATCCAAGGTGCGTTGCAAGACACAGCAGGGCCAAAACAAATGGAACGGACTTCCCAGTCCTGCCTTTCTGTGCAATACGCAAAGCATCTGACTGGCCCACCTGGGGCAGGGTGAGGGGTCCTGTGCCATTCAGCGCAGTGATGGGATGAGGTGCCCCATGCTGTCCCAGGCTGCAATGGGCTGGGGTGAAACTGGGCTCAGGACATGGCCCAAAGGGGCCCTGTGAGGGGTTCAGTCACAGAGATCCCCTTGGGACTGTCACCTGATGTGCTAAGACTACCTCGGAGCCCGTTTTCCCTGGCAGCTTGGGACTTCAGAAACCTGCCTTGTTGAGCCAGACAGACTCGCCTGCAGACACAGACCCTGGGTCTGAGCCACGCCCCCAAAGCTGCAGACTTAACTGAAAATGGCTTAGCAAGTGTTCCTGTCTCTAACACCCACACCCAGCTCCCAATGGGATCTAAATCCCAAATGAATCTGATTTACTCTGTATAAAGTATACAGGGTAAAGTCACACATTGTCCGCCCTCTATAACACTGATAGAAAGATGCACAGCTGTTCGTCCCCCCACCCAGGTATTAATACTTACTCTGGGTTAATTAATAAGCAAAAGATGACTTTATTAAGAATAAAAAGTAGGATTTAAGTGGTTCCAACTAATAACAGACAGAACAGAGTAAGTTACCAAGCAAAATAAAACAAAACACGCAAGTCCAAGCCCAATACATGAAGAAACTGAACACGGGTAAATCTCATCGCAGAGATGTTCCAATAAGCTTCTTTCACAGACTAGACTCCTACTTAGTCTGGGCCCAATCCTCTCCCCTGGTACAGCCCTTGTTAGCACCAGCTCAGGTGGTAACTAGGGGATTTCTCATGACTGGAACCTCCTTTGTTCTGTTCCACCCCCTTATATAGCTTTGGCACAAGGGGGGAATCTTTTGGTTCTCTGGGTCCCCACCCCTCCTTCTAAATGGAAAAGCACCAGGTGTAAGATGGATTCCAGTACCAGGTGACACGGTCACATGCCCTGTGAGACCCCCCCAAGCCTTCATTCTTCCTGGCCTGACTCACAGCAAGGCTTGCAAGTAAACAGAGCCATTTACAACCAATTGTCCTGGTTAATGGGAGTCATCAAGATTCCAAACCACCATCAATGGCCCACACTTTGCATAATTACAAAAGGACCTCAGAGTTATATTTCAAGTTTCAGACACAAGAGTGATACATTTACACAAACAGGATGATCACACTCAGTAGATTATAAGCTTTGTAATGATTCCTTATAAGAGACCTTTTGCATGAAGCGTATTCCAGTTACGTTATATTGACACTCATTAGCATGTTTTCATAAAATCGTATGGAGTGCAACGACACAGACCCGATGCCAGCATGATGGACATGTCTCCTTGGAGACCTGCAAAGAGCAGGGGAAGAGAGAGAGCAGGACCTGTGGAGTCATGCATCATCCTTGGAGTGCAGATCAGGACTAGCCCAGAGGTGGAATGGGTTAAGTTGTCCTCCCCAGACAGACATGCCAGTGCCCATAACCCAGCTAGCACCTGCCTGGGAGGTTCTGTTGGGGTGCCTAGGAGCAAGGCTGGAATCTCAGCTCAGCACTGAGGTGCACAGGCAGAGCTCAGTGGCATGAGAGCAGGGGCCGAGGAAGGATGCTGGCAGAGGGCACGGGGTTGGTGCACACGGCAGGATTAAGGTGCCTGAGCAGAGCTGGGCAGAGGGCCCGGTTGCTGGAGCTGGAGTGGAATGCAGGATGGAGGGCCACTGGCAGAGGAGCAGGGAGCCACAGGGCTGGCACAACCAGGGCAGTGCTGCTCAGGGTGGAGGTCCGTTGAAGAGTGGTGTGAGGGGAAGCTTGCACAGCAGCATCTGCCTGCATGATGCCTGGTATCCAACTCACTTTTCATGAATGCTTCAATTTGCTGAAAGAGGGGACAGCATCCATCCCCTCCTCCACTGCCTGCGGCTGGCATGTTAATCAGCCCATCTTTGTGTTACATTTCCCTCTGTTGGGCACATCTGGCCCTGCACCAGCCTTCCCTGCCTCACTCAGGCTCCTGTAGCCTTGATTTAAGAGCTGTTACCAGCCCCCAGCACTGCTCGGGATGGGGTCTCCCCTTTACATCTAGCCAGCAGGAGGGAAAACCTGGCTCTGTGGCGGAGCTGAAAATAAACAGAGGTGCCTTTAAATGAGAGCAAACCACTCCCCTCTTTGTAGGGGCAGCTGGAGAGAGCTGCTTGTGGGACCTCTCCAGGGACAACCTGCACAGCACGCAGAGGAAGTGCCAGCGAGCCAGACCAGCAGGCCAGCTAGCCCAGAGCCTTGGCTCCGACACTGGCCAGCACCTGCTGCTTCAGAGTGCAAGGACCCTTGGAGTAGGCAGCTATGGGAGAACCTTCCCTTCTAACGCCCGAAAGCTACAGGCTGGCTCATTCCCTGAAGCGGCCTTTCCCGAAGTCCTGCTTATTTTGACCTTACTGTTTAGAACTCTGGAGGCTCTCATTATCCAGGCAAATATCCAAGCCTTTTTTCAATCCAGCTAAGCTCTTGACCTTGATTAAATCTTGTGGCAGAGAGTTCCACATACTAATGGTGCACAGTATGAAAGAGCATTTCCTTTGCTCAGTTTTACAAAACAATTTAAAGGCGCTGTAGGAATAACAGTACTCCGCTTTATGCCCCTCACTCCCCCCTGCTTTCCAGCACCTCTCACACCCCACAGATACCTCCAGTCCAGACTGGATGCTGCCTATCTGGAGCACTTAGTGGTTAGAACATGGTGGAAGGGGCAGACTTAGCTGTTGCTAAGGTTGGGCGTGGGAGTGCAGCAGGTCTTTTTGGTGAACACCTCAAAGAAGGAGTTTGAATTGCAAACCTGGCTCTGGATTGCAATTTTGCAGATGGCTTCCATCTTTGTAAACCAAAAAAGCCAGTTCAGATCAGCCCCAAGTGAATGGGGGTGGGCGTGTATGTTAGTAAATCCGTCTCTGAACAAGGCCTGCTCGTGCTGTCTGGCATCATGTCAATTATTCCCAGCCCTGCCAGGGACTCTGGGTACAATATGGTGGTCTCTGAAGCCTGACTACACTTGTGGTTCCACTTAGACTAGGTTAACTGTGCTAACCCAGGCTGCAACCTTGGTATGAAGCATGGTGATGTGTCAGTCTACATTGCAGGTTGCAACCACATCGTTAGATGCTGGTAACAGGGTTAGGGAGAGCCACCTACCTGGCATGGCTCTATCTACAGTGCAGCCACAGCCTCTGAGAGCAGCACAGAGCCTGTGGCCGTTCTTTCCCAGACAGCCACCAGGGCAGACCCCAGCCTGCCCCGATGTAGGGACCCCTCTCATTGCATTAAACTATTGTTCCCCACTGCTCTCCCTCCGGGAGATAACTCCAAGCAGGTCTGCCGGGGCTCTGACACTGTCTCAGGCAGGAATCCCTCTCGGATACTTTGCTCTCAGCAGCAAGTTGAATGCTTTGGTCTCTTTTCTAATTGAACCTGAATCCTGTTCCTGCCTGTAGCTGGGGAGGGCTCCCTGCAGGGCTCAGCACTCAGAGCCTCTCGTTCCTGTGTCTCTCCAGCCCACCCCTCTGGAGCTGGTTTAAACCAGACTTATTTTGGTTTAGCTGAAGTGGGTGAGGAAGAGGGTTAAGCCGCACCGGAATCAGCTAGGCTGCAGAGAGGAAGGATGGGCCAGTGATGAGGGCCCTAACCTAGAAGAAGTGGGATCAGTTCCCTTGTCTGCCAGACTCTGACAAAAGTAGTTAGGCTCCTAAATTCCACTGCTTTCAATTAACTGCCTAAGTGCCTCAGTTTCCCATCTGTACAATGGGGATAGCAGCACTACCTTGCCTCATGGAGGTGCTGGGAGGCTAGAAACGGTTGTGAAGTGCTCAGCTGCTACAGCGCTGGGGCCAGAGAAGAGCATTTAGATAAATTAAACCGAACTAAGAGCTGGTGCACAGAACTTCAGGCCAGTGCAGACCATGTCCGGAGCTGGGGTCAGCAGCTACAGTGCATTGGCTCTTCTGGAGCTCCAGCCACCCACTCTGACCCTTGTCTTTCCCTTGTGAACATTTCCTTCCTGTCTCCCAATGGGGGGATGAGGATGATTCTTGCTGTCCATCAGGCTCTTGGCTCCAGCCTGCCTCAGTTTGGTTCTGCTCTGGAGAGCACTTTCCATACCAAAAACCTTTCAAAACCAAACGGGGCCCAGGCAAGGGCTCGCTCAGAACTGACTCATCCAAGGAGCCTGACAGACGCCCTCTGTGCCAAGCCAGCCTCGCTCCTGGACCTCTCGGGCTCTGTCTCTTGGCGGCTGCTGGCACCTTCTCCGCCAAGTCATGACAAAGAGGAGATGGCCTGACTTGCCTTCTATCCACATGCCACAGCCACAGGCCTAAAATCAGACTCAGGATTGTCATTTCATCAATACAGGAAACGATCCCACCTTCCAAACCCACTGGGGCGTTGCGCATTACATTGGAGACGTCTAATAAGATTCATTATGCCGAGCCCTTGGACAGGGCCGGGTCTTTGCACCTGAGAATCCCACAGACTCTGGCTGTGGTGGGCCAGGGGTGTCAGTCTCGGTTTACACAAGTGGGAACTAAGCCGCAGATTGATTCAGTGACTAGCTCCAGGCTGTGCGGTGAGTCGGGGACAAAGCTCCGACTCCCAGTCCTTTGTCTGAACCGTTTGCTTAGGCTGCTGCCCAGAGTCCATGCTGTGCGAAAGGCGCATTTGGCAGAGGAATCATGGGCACTGCCAGAGAGGGCCCTCTGAGCATTTGCATGGTGCCATTTTGGCTACCAGGAGTAGCAGTGCAGTGAGGGCCTATGGACTAGCAGGTGAGTGGGATTTAAGGGTCAGCAGTGAGGAGGGATATGTAGCATAGTGGGGTCCCAGCAGATGGCAGTATAATGGGGTACAGGGAGGAGCTGCATAGTGGAGCTTTGGTGGGGAACAGTATAGTGGGATCCCACTAGGGGGCAGTATAGTGGGGACCCAGCAGGGGGCAGTAGAGTGGGGTCCCAGCGATTGCAGTGTAGTGGGGTCCCAGCAGGGGGCAGTGTAGTGGGGTCCCAGTGAATGGCAGTGTAGTGGGGACCCAGTAGGGGGCAGTGTAGTGGGGACCCAGTGAATGGCAGTGTAGTGGGGACCCACTAGGGGGCAGTAGAGCAGAGTCCCAGCAAATGGCAGTAGAGTGGGGTCCCAGCCATTGTAGTGTAGTGGGGTCCCAGCAGGGGGCAGTGTAGTGGGTCCCCAGCGAATGGCAGTGTAGTGGGGACCCAGTAGGGGGCAGTAGAGCAGAGTCCCAGCGAATGGCAGTAGAGTGGGGTCCCAGCAGCGGGCAGTAGAGTGGGGTCCCAGCCATTGCAGTGTAGTGGGGTCCCAGCAGGGGGCAGTGTAGTGGGTTCCCAGCGAATGGCGGTGTAGTGGGGTCTCAGCAGGGGGCAGTAGAGTGGGGTCCCAGCGATTGCAGTGTAGTGGGGTCCCAGCAGGGGACAGTGTAGTGGGGACCCAGCAGGGGGCGCTAGCCTGCCTGTGGATAGAAGTGCAGAATTCCATTTTCAGCGTTGCGCCCCCTCCCCTCAGAGGTCCCAGTTCCCCCTTTCAGCCTCGCTAGGCAATGAGCCTGGCCAGCCCCAGCCCAGGGCCCATGCAGCGGCCACCAGCGCTAGCTGGAGTGAAACTCTTTCAATGACGCTGCAAAGATGCACTCCTATTGTTGGCCCTTTTGACAAACAGCGAGTCAAGGATCAAATTAACTTTTGCTCACTTCATTATCCCCTCCCCCGGCTTCCCCTGCAGCCGGATCCCACACTCCTGGTTATTGAGCAATTAATCTTAATACCTTACAAGCCAACTGGCTATTGTGTGCCTGTGAATAGGGGGAGCATGGGGCGCAAGCGCAGGCGGGCCTGGCTGCGGGTCTGGTCCGTGTGATAAGGAGCAGGACAAAGTCCCTGAACTGCAAAGCAAATGCCTTCCCTTTGTGCAGAGCTCAGAGAGACAGGGCCAGCTCACTGGCTCCCCCCACCCCTTCCCTCTCTGGCCATCTGTTTGCACAGGACAATCCCCCTGAGTGCAGGGGGAGGGGGAGGCCAGGAGAGTGCCTGATCTATGGCGTTTGAATGGAGTCTCCAGATGAAAGCTTCATGACTGAGGGCTATGGAGCCCATCGCTAGAACGGGCTGATCCCAGCATCCCCCAGCTGTGGGGTGCTGGGATCGGGTGATGGGGGGGAACTTGGCAGCTCCATCCCATCCCTAGGTAGGAATGATGGGAAAGATTCCTGGCCCTGCCCGAAAAGCTCTGATTGCCTGGCCCTGGCCTCCCAGATTTCCAAAGCAGCACCCTGGGTTTAGCTAAGCAAGTGTCATTGAAACCACAGGCAGCCCCCACTCCTCCACTGGCTACCTGCAGGGCTGAGGGGTCACTGCCAGAGCTGCCTATGTTATTCTCAGTGGGTTGCGGGAGCCACCGACTGCCTCCTCTCCACTCCCTTCCTGCAAGCACAGCTCCAGCTAAGGGCGTGGAGATCATCCTTCCAAGCCAGCAGCAGCCTGCTGGCCCACAGCACCAGGGTCCGTGTAGGAGAATCCTACAGAGTGGGCGACCCCCAGCAATATTCTACAGAGTGGGGGACCCCCTCAGCTGTGGGTCTGACCCCCCAAAGCCAGTTCTGCTTATTGGTTTAACACAGGTTCGAGAGCAAAGGCCGAGCAGCCAGGAAAGTGGCTAAGTAAGCAGGTTGCCCCGGGATAGGCTCTGGGTTTAGATGATCTGAAGCAATGGAAAGGGAAAGAACTGAACTGAGACCCTCAGCTCAGTGACAGGGGAGGGGGCAGAGCACAGACCCTTCCATTCAGTATCCGGACAGAGGGTGCAGCGCCATGACCCACATCATTTATGAAAACACCTGTGGCACCTTTTGCTGTGCAGGCTGCCAGACATCACCCTTCACCAGCATTTCCTGCAGCCCGCGGCTGGTTTTGCATGATCCCTCTTGGTTGCTGAGGCAGGGCGGGGAGGGGAAGTGGGAGGGATTTGGACAGTGGAGGGGACAAATCTTCTCCCGTTTCCCGCATGAATCCCTGCCCGGGACTTAGCAGCCCCTGGGGCAACTCAATGCAGCCCCTGGGGCAACCGATTTGGAGTTGCCCTGGAATAACTGTATGATGGTTGTGCGGATGTTTGCTGTGTGGATTCGTTGCTGGGAAGAACAAACAGGAAGGGAAAGATTGACTCAGGATAAGGCATTTCACTGCAGACACCTGTGCGCTGTTTAGAGACAATGCCAGGACAGGGCCAGGCCTGGGATGACATGAGATCAGAAGAGGGTTTGCCAGGTGTCACGGAGTGTGGGGGTTCCAGCCCTGCACCCCTCTTCCTGGGACCCACAGTGACTTTTATCCAGCCAGTAAAACAGAAGGTTTATTGGACAACAGGAACACAGGTTACAGCAGAGCTTGCAGGCACAGTCAGGACTCCTCCATCCAGTCCTTCTGGGGGTACAGGGTGCTCGGATCCCAGCTAGGATACCCTGAATTCCGCCCCAAGCCCCAAACCCAAACTGTCCTGCCTTTTCTCCCGCCGGCCGATTCCTTTTGTTCCCTTCTTCTCCGCCTAGGAGCTCTCCCCTGCTTTCCCGTTCCCCACACAGACAGCCCCTACTCCATCACACCGCTCCCCACTTCGGAACTGAACTGAGCGGGGTCACTCTGCCCAGTGACCTGGGGAAGTTCAAGGCCCCCTCTCCGGGACAACGCGTCCGCTATCAGGTTGGCACTTCCCTTCACATGGACCACGTCCATGTCATAGTCCTGCAGGAGCAGGCTCCACCTCAGGAGCTTGGCGTTGGCTCCTTTCATCTGGTGCAGCCAGGTCAGGGGAGAGTGGTCTTCTTTCCACCAGCCCGTTGGACTGGGGATGATCGCTGAGGCCCAGTTGTGCTGCACCCACATTTCTGCCATAAGGACCGGAGCAGGGTCGACATGAAGTTTGGACGCCTGATCCTTAAGACCTCCTTTGGGGAAACCCACCGGCTGAAAATTGTCAGCAGCACATTGCCACTGTGTCTGTCTCTCAATAGAGGACAAGGCCACCGCCTCGCGGGTAGCGAGTGCAAAATCCACCACCACAGGATGTATTTTTTCCTGACTGGGTCATCTTGCTGAGAGGTCCCACTATGTCCATGGCCACCTCTGGAAAGGTTTTCTATGATGGGTAAAGGCCTCAAGGCTGCCTTTCCCCTTGTCCCGGGCCTTCCCCACCCTCTGGAAGGGTCATAGGATTGGCAGTATTGTCGGACATGGGTAAAGACCCCAGGTCAATAAAGTTCTGTAGCAGCCTCTGCCTGGTGCGCCGGATTCCCTGGTGTCCTGCGAGAGGAGTGTCATGGGCCAGGTACAGTAGCTTGTGGCGAAACTTCTGGGAACCACCAGCTGCCTCCTGATCCCCCATGACTCTACTTCCCCTGGGGGACCCATTCTCGGTACAGGAACCCGTTCTCCACAGGAACCTCTCCTTGCAACCTTCCTCAGGGTCTGTTCCGCACTAAGGCAGCCCGGTCCCTGGGCTTCCGCAAGGAGGGATCTTTCTGCAACTCGGCCTGGAACTCAAGCAGCTGGGACAGGGATGGGGACCAGCTCTCTCTTGCTGCTGGGTCTGAGGCTGCAGCCTCTCTGAGCCGTGCCCTGGGCGCTCCCGCGCCCCCAGGTTAGGGTTCTGCACCTCGGGCCGAGTACCTTCCCCGTTGTCGGGTGCAGTGCCCTTTGCCGACTCTGACTACGAGTCACGACCGGGCACTCTGAGTGCTACTAGGCCAGTCCTCAAGGTCCCTCCCATTAACACGTCTGTGGGCAAATATGGGTGTACACCACGTCCTTGGGCGCCCTCTTGGCCTCCCATTCAGATGTACTCTTGCCACGGGCACCTTGAAATGGGTCCCGCCCATGCCCATCAGGGTCAGTAGGTGTCGGCACCATCCGATCTGAGCCCACCACCTTCGGGCCGGCAGCGTCACCTCTGCACCCGTGTCCAGTACCCAGTGACCTCCCTCCCATCTACCTCCAGGGAAACAATGCACTCTTTCCAGAGGGGAGCCCTGCCGCCCACCGGTAAACTAAGAACCAGAGGCTGGAGCTTCCCACCCCCAGAGGAGCTGACCTGGGGACCTCCTCCCTCCTTCATAGGTGTATGTTGCCGCCCCCTCCCGGGAATGTAGCCCGTCTTCCGATGGGTTTTACCCAGTCCACCCTCTGCGGGTTGTCTGCTTGGTCTGTCCCTGAGCTTGGGGCACTGGGCCCGTATGTGGCCTCGTTGGCCACATTGATAGCGCCATGTCTGGTGGTCCCTGGAGTGGGTCGGAGGGACCTGACACTGGATGTTCCCCTTTTGGGGGGATTCTCCATAGGCCCCTGCTGGGCGGTCCCATGATGACTCTCTCTCGCGTTGAGGCAGGCCTGCTCCTTCGAGACTCCTCCCTGCCATCCCTGCCCGACTGTCCACAAATTTGGCGCAAGTTGGCCTGCTGTGCTGCGGGTTCCTCCGGCTTTCTGGTCCCTCAACCACAGCCTACAGGTCAGACGGGCACTGCTCAACAGGTGCTCCAGTATGAATAGGTCCAGCAAGTCTCTTTAGTTTGGGCCCCAGCTGTCCACTTGCGGGCATACCCCTGCGCCCGTTGACCAGTTGAGGTATGTGACCTCAACGGGTTTTACACTGACTTCGGACTTTTTCCGGTACAATCTCAGGAGTCAGCCCAAACTCGCGGAGCAGGGCCTGTGTGGTTACCCTTTCCAGGTTAAAAAGAACTTACCCTTACCTTACCTATCTACTATGACACGCCCCCCCAAATCACCGACAGTAGAAAGTTTCACTGGAGGTGATTTCTACCTAGAATCTAAACTAACAGAGGAATACAACACATGCACATAGAAATAAAAGCATGCAAAGTACAAGACTTCAACATCTTCAGGCAAAGCCACTTCAGCGCAGCTAATGGTCAGTTTGTAGCTGGAAGTGTCGTCCCCAAACATATGGACGTAGTTTTCCAGGGCGTACACAATGGCATAGCATTTCGTTTTACTGACTGACCAGTATCTGAGGGTCCACCGACCCTGAGGCGAAATGTCTGTTAGGGCCTGGCACACTGCTTTAGCCCTGGGTTGTCCTAGAGCAACTGCGTCTGGCCATCAGGTAGCAAAGTCCACGAAAGTCAGTACGTACTGCTTTCCCCTGGGTGTCTTCTTTGGAAAAGGACCCAGAATATCCCAGCTCCTTGCTGAAATGGGACCTCAATTATGGGGAATGGCTGGAGAGGGGCCTGGACCAGATCTTGAGGCTTTCCCATTGTTGCCCACCTCACAAGACTGGACATACTGGGCAACTTCCTTGCCCATCCGTTGGCGCGGGGCCATCTTCCTGGTTCCACTAGAAAAAATTTCCTTGTATAAAAGTCCTTGGTCTATCACAAACGGGATCGGTTAGAAGAGCTGAAGGCAGTGGGTTGTTCCGTCCACCACCCAAGCTTTCTGAAGGCTGTCTATCTGCTTCCTGCTCAGTCTGGAACTGTTTCTTGAGCGGGACACCAGTTCTTCCTCAGACTGGGACTTTGGACTTGGGCTTGGTCCTCTGGAAGTTATGTAGATGATGGGGTTGTTTCTGTCGCTGTTGTGCACCGCTCTCCGCTGGTGCACGCCGGTGGTATTTCAGGCTCTGCCTGGCCTCTTTGGTATGGTTGTTTGTTGCTTCTGCCAGTTCAGGCTCGTTGGTCCCTCTGGCGTTGGGATTGAAGAGGTGCTTGCACTTGCTTGTGCTGGTGCTGGTGCCTGGTTCCAGTTCCGGGTCTGGGACTGGAGGTGCTGTGGCTGGTTCAGCCGGTGACATGGATCCGGGTCCACTACCTCAGTCTGGGTGTCTGGTAGCACAGACAGGTTGTCTGTGTCCTCACCTGCTTTGTAGTTGGGAAATTTCCTGGGGGGTTGAACCACAACTGGGGTCGGAAGGGCTAGGAGTGGTTGAGCCTTTTGCCTAGGCAGCTCCATCGCCAGTTATGCTTTCTCCGTAGGCTGCCTCTTCTGCTTCTTGTTTTCTCGTAGGCTGCCTCTTCTGCTTGTTGTTTCATTCGGGCCGGCCTGCTCTCGTGCTGAAGTTGTCTTTCGTGATCTGCCTTTTTGGCTTCTTGTTCTCTTCTGTGAGTTGCATCCTGGGCCTCTTGTTTGGCCTTAATTAGTTCCACCTGTCTCCTATGTTTATTTTCGTTGTCTAGGCTTGTTGCCGGGCTCTTTCCTTTTCTGCTCTTCTTTGGAACTCATGTTTACTTTTTTCTGTGTTGGAGTGCCCTCTGGTGTTTGTTGTTCTGAATTGCCGGCTTTCTGCCTCCTGAGATTTGCCCTAGCAACTGCTTTGACTTGCTGTAGCTCTGTCTGAAGGCAATTGAACCAAACAAAGCTACTGTATTTACCTGTGTGCGTTGCTGGCTGGGTACTTAAGTTCCAATTGTTTAACAAAAGATCTGTAATGGTCTCTTAATGACTTTGCAAAAATGCAAGCTGCTAAAAGCAAGCGGAAAAAAAATGCAAAGCTGCTAAAAGCAAGCAGGAAAAAATTCAAGCTGCTACAGCAAGCAGAAAATTTTTTTTCTCTCTAGCACTTTAAACCAACCCCTTCCTCACTGCTACGTGTGTGTGATTGCTAGCAAGCACTGTGAAGGGATGCTATTGTTTACCTCACTAGCCTTATGGCTGTGTGAATGAGCCTACTAAAAATGCGAACTGCTGAAAACAGGCAAGGGGAAAAAAAAATTTCTCTGTCTGCACTTTAAACCCAATTCCTCCTCACTGCTAATCCCTAAGCATGAAAAAAAGATTAATGTAGCTTGGCTTCTGGATTTATTACTTCCCACCACTGCTCACCATGTGGTAATCTAGCCTCCCAGTCCAGACCTGAACTTTAGTCGTCCACAATCTGGTCTGTCCAAACCTGGACTTTTGCGTCAAAATCTGGGGGCTACCTGAAACTCCCCAAGCTCACTACCAGCTTGGATATTCTCGCTGCCACCAGGTCAGGAATTGATTTAGAGAGCCTGACCCCCCCCTTTCCTCTCTCTGGTGCCCACTCTTCTTGGGACCCCCAAGACAGAACCCTGGATCTCTCTCTCCCTCCTCTCCCAGCTTCTCCCCCTTTCCTGGGTTATAGCCGTGCAATGCTATGCTTCACTCCTGAATACAACGGAGAAGCAATCTAGCTCCCCGAGGCTAGGTATTTACCTAGTCAGCTTACACAAGAAATTCCCCCTCCCTTTGTCCTATAGCCTTTCCCGCCCTTGGGACAATAGGGAGGTGAGGCACCGAGTTGGGCGTTCCTCCCCTCTGCCTCACTAGAAAAGAAACTTTCACAAGGTTTAAAAAGAAAACTTTATAGAAAAACAGAAAGAAAATATAAAACAATAGTCTTGCATTAAGAAACTCAATACAGGCTCTTGCTTATAGAAAATATGAGAAACAGTCTGATTTAAAAGATAGCCTGATTAAACCAGTCCAACAAATCCACATACAGTAAATACAACACAAAGCTCATCATAGCCGAATTGCTTGGGGTTCCTTTGTACTCACAGATGTGTAGGAGACCTTGGAATAAGATGCAGTTAGGAGAAAGCTTGTTAACTCACAGCCGAGAAAACAAAGACACAGCCATCCACATCTAATTCGTAACCCCAAAGCTCTCATAGCGAATGCTTTGGGTTCCTTTGTACTCACAGACTTTTGGTATATATTTGAAATAAGAAGGAGTGGAGGAACCTTGTTTACTCACAGCCAAGAAAACAAAAAAAAGACCCGAGTATACAAATTCCCACCCCTACCTTAACAATCCAGTTCTCTGATTGGTCCTCTGGTCAGGTGTTGGTTACCCTTTCCAGGTAAAAGAACTTAACCTTACCTTACCTATCTACTTTGACGCCTGTTTGAACAGTTCGTAAGTCCCCTGCCTCCGCCTTTCAGTCGTGTACACCTCCACGGCTGTGGGTCTAGTAGGGGGTGAGAACTGTGATCCTTTCTGCGGCCAACCCCGTGCAGCTCGCAGGCATTCTCAAAGGCCGTCGGAAGGTATCTATGTCCTCCCCTCCTTACGCCGGGCAGCCAAGCGCTTATCCAAAGTTCGGTGTGCTTTGGGTCCCCCTCACTCACCGCAGCCGGTGCCTCACGGCTCCTCAGCCGGGCCAGCTCCAGTCATGTTTCGCTGTTTCTCCTTCTCCTCCAGCTCATGTTTACGCTGGTTCTCCCTGTTTACGCTGGTTCACCTTCTCCTCCAGCTCTTGCCCTTAACTCGAGCTCCTCCCGTCCTCAGCCCCTTTCATATTCCCACCGGCCAGATGTCGAGCGTCCGCTGGAAATCCCTCTGGGGGGTGAGCTTCGCTTCCAGGATCCCCTGCGGCCGGGGGGTCACGGTGCCCTCGGTATCGCTGGCTCCTCCCCCCTATCCGCCTAGCCTAGGAAGGGGGTTCGGGGACCCTCATCTGCCGGCTGACTCCGGCTGCTTCCCTCAGAGAAGGGCTCGGTCTCCCTCCTCCAGCTGGCAATCAGCTGGTCCTTGTCAGCCTCCCTGTGCGCAGCCCTCTGCTGCACAGCTCCAGCAGGTCCACACTTGCACCGCTTGGATACATCTTCCTGCTGGCCACTCACAGGTCGGGGTTGCTCAGCCGCTCCCCATGGTTTCCGGGGGACCCCTAGTGCACCAGCCCTTTTGAGGTCACCACTCTCTGCCTAGGGGTAGGCTGCAGACTCCTCGCCCCTGGGACCTCGCTGCAATCCCCGGGGGACCCTGTTACTGCAAAGTCCTTCTCACTGGGCACACACTCCCCAGATTAACCACCCTTCGTTTTACTGCTCCCCAGTCATCTGCAGAGAAAGCCCGTCCACGGGTTGGTGCAAGTATATCCCCCCACTGCCAACCAGCTTGTCACGGGCCTGTGGGGGTTCCAGCCCATGCACCCCTCTCCCAACGAGAGAGATCACCGCCCAAAGCCAAGTTCCGCTTATTGGTTACTACACAAGTTCGAGAGCAAATGGCCGAGCACGCAAGGAAAAGTGCTAAGTAAGCAGGTGCTAAATCCGGGAACAGGCTCTGGGTTTAGATGATCTGAAGCAAGAGAAAGGGAAAGAAACTGAAACTGAGACACCTCCAGCTCAGTGACAGGGGAGGGGCAGAGCAATCAGACCCTATCCATTCATATCCCGGCAGAGGGGTGCAGCGCCCATAGACCCCACACATTTACGAAAACACCTGTGCACCTTGTGCCTGTGACAGCTGCCATACATTCAAACCCTCACACCTTTCACTGCAGCCCGCGGCTGGTTTTGCATGATCCTCTCTGGGTTGCTGAGGCAGGGCGGGGAGGGGAAGTGGGACGGGCATATGGACAGTGGAAGGAGGACAAATCTTTGACGCGGGGGGACGGTCAACGCATAAGAAATCCAATGACCCGACAATAGACTAGCAGCCCGGGCAACTCAAAATGCAGCCACCTGGGGCAACCGATTTGGAAGTTGCCCTGGAATAACTGTAATGATGGTTGTGGGTGTGACTGTGCTGGATTCGTTGCATGGGAAGCAAAACAAACCAGGAAGGGAAAGATTGACTCAGGGATCAAAGGCATTTCAACTGCAACACTGTGCGCTGTTTAAGAGACAATGCAGACAGGCCATGAGGCCTGGAATGACATGAGATCAGACAGAGGTTTGGCCATGTCACGGAGTGTGGGGGTTCCAAGCCCTGCACCCCTCTTCCGCGGACCCACACAGTGACTTTTATCCAGGCCAGTAAAACAGAAGGTTATTGACACAAGGAACACAGGTTACAGCAGAAGCTTGCAGGCACAGTCAGGACTCCTCCATCCAGTCCTTCTGGGGTACAGGGTGCTGGATCCAGCTAGGATACCTGAATTCCGCCCCAAGCCCCAAACCCAAACTGTCCTGCTTTTTCTCCCGCCGGCCATCCTTTTGTCCTTCTCCTCCGCCTAGGAGCTCTCCCTGCTTTTCCCGTTCCCACACAACCACACAAGACAGCCCCTACTCCATCACAACCAGCTCTCCACTTCGGAACTGAATGAGGCGGGTCACTACTGCCCAGTGAACCTGGGGAAGTTCAAGGCCCCATCTCACGGGACCAAACGCGTCCAGCTCATCAGGTTGGCACTCCCTCACCAATGGATACCACGTCCATGTCATTAAGTCCTGCAGGACAGCAGGCTCCACCTCAGGCTTGGCGTTGGCTCATCCTTTATCATGTGGTTGCACCAGCGTCAGGGGAGAGTGGTCCGTGTTCATAGTATGGTTTCATCATGTTCACATGGTACACCTGCCGGTGGATGTGCCCGGTTTGACAGCTCCACCACATAGTTTACCTCATTCAGTTGCTTGATAACCTTGAAGGGGGCCTTCCCAGGCGGCCTGGAGTTTGTTTTTCCTCACGGGATGAGAACCATCACCTGATCCCCGGTGGCAAAGGCCCGGGCCCGGGCCGTGCGGTCATACCAGACCTTCTGCTTCCTCTGGGCTCGGGCCAGATTCTCCCCTGGCCAGGCCCATGAGCTCGGCCAGTCTTTCCCGGAAGGTCAGGACATACTCCACCACTGACTCTCCCTCGGGAGTGGCCTTCCCCTCCCATTCATCTCTCATCAGGTCCAGGGCCCCCTTACCGCCTTCCATACAACAGTTCGAAAGGCGAAAACCCGGTAGACTCCTGGGGTACCTCCCTGTACGCGAACAGCAGGTGAGGTAAGTATTTTCCCAATCCTGCGGGTGCTGGTTCATAAATGTTTTTAGCATCATCTTCAGCGTCCCGTTGAACCTTTCCACCAGCCCGTTGGACTGGGTGTGATACGCTGAGGGCCCAGTTGTGCTGCACCCCACATTTCTGCCATAAGGACCGGAGCAGGGTCGACATGAAGTTGGACCCCTGATCCGTTAAGACCTCCTTGGGGAACCCCACCCGGCTGAAAATCTGTCAGCAGCGCATCTGCCACTGTGTCTGCTTCAATAGAGGACAAGGCCACCGCCTCGGGGTAGCGAGTGGCAAAATCCACCACCACCAGGATGTATTTTTTCCCTGACCGGGTCATCTTGCTGAGAGGGTCCCACTATGTCCATGGCCACCTTCTGGAAAGGTTCTTCTATGATGGGTAAAGGCCTCAAGGCTGCTTTCCCCTTGTCCCGGGCCTTCCCCACCCTCTGGCAGGGGTCACAGGATTGGCAGTACTGTCGGACATGGGTAAAGACCCCAGGCCAGTAAAAGTTCTGTAGCAGCCTCTGCCTGGTGCGCCGGATTCCCTGGTGTCCCTGCGAGAGGGATGTCATGGGCCAGGTACAGCAGCTTGTGGCGAAACTTCTGGGAACCACCAGCTGCCTCCTGATCCCCCATGACTCTACCTCCCCTGGGGGAGCCCATTCTCGGTACAGGAACCCCTTCTCCCACAGGAACCTCTCCTTGCAACCTCTCCTCAGGGTCTGTTCCGCACTAAGGTCAGCCCGGTCCCTGGGCTTCCGCAAGGAGGGATCTTTCTGCAACTCCGCCTGGAACTCAGCAGCTGGGACAGGGATGGGGACCAGCTCTCTCTTGCTGGCTGGGTCTGAGGTCGCAGCCTCTCTGAGCCGTGCCCCTGGGCGCTCCCCGCCCCCCAGGTTAGGGTCCTGCACCTCGGGCCGAGTACCTTCCCCGTTGTCGGGGTGCAGTGCCCTTTGCCGACTCTGACTACGAGTCAGGTGTAACACGGTGAAGGTCGCCCAAGAGAGTATGGCTCCAGCTTCTTAAGGCGCCACACCCATGGCCAGGCATTCCCTCTCTCGACTGGCCGCCCGTCAGTTTTGCTCCTCGAGTCCGTAGCAGCTTCTTACTCAGGTCACACGATGGGGTGTCTCTCCCCCTTTTCATCTCCTGCATTAACAACCACCCCCAGTCCCGTGTCTGAGCGTCGATTGAAACACGTACATAAAAGGTTTTTCAAAAAATTCTGGCGTTCCGCCAGAACTGGGCATACCAGAGCTCCTTCAGCGCCCGAAACAGCCTCCTGCATGCTCGGTCCACAGATACCTGTCTGGCTTCCCCTTTATTCACCAGTTCAGATGGGCGGCTATGGCGCTCAAGTGGCGGCACGAACCTTCAAGCACCCCGCCATCCCAAATAAGGCCTGGACCTGCTTCTTGGTTTGGGGAGCAGGCCAGTCCTCGCATCACCTCCACCTTGCTGATTCCGGCTTCAGGCAGCCACTTCCTCACCCGATGGACCAGGTAAGATACTTCCGCCATCCCCAACCTTGCACTTTCAGCCTTTACGGTGTAACCCAGCTCTCCGTATTCGGTTTAGGCCTTGTGTAACCTGGGAACATGCGTCCTCCCAGGTTTGGGGGAGGGCTCGAAGACGCAGATGTCGTCACATATAGGCAGGCAAAACTCTCCACACCCGCTCAGTAGACATATACCCACCAGGCGCTGAGAAGGGTGGCCGGCGCTCCCTTAGAGCCAGAGCGGGAGGGTCAGAAACTCGTAGAGCCCCAGAGGGGTGATAAAAGGCCAGATTCCAGTGGCAACTCTGCGTCCAGCGACTTGCCAGTAGCCCTTGGTAAGAATCCATGGTGGTGATGGTACCGAGACACTCACCAGCTTGTTCTAGGAGCTCGTCTAGGACAACCTGGCATGGTAGAGCATAGAATACCAGTGATGGACATTGAGCTTTTGATAGTCCACACAGAACCGGATTGAACCCATCCTTCTTGGGGACCAGCACCACTGGCGAGTCCAAGGGCTGGAAGAACTGTTGGATCACACCCAAAGACCAGCATGTCCCTGACCTCCTCTTTCCAGATCCTGGGACAGTTTTACCCATGACCCGAAAAAGGGGGAGCATCTATAGGGGGATGTGACCCGGTCTCAACACACACTGGTGGACAGTTCAATTAGGGACGTCCGAGAGAGGCTGGGAGGTTGGAAAAACAGCTGTCGGTACAAGATGCAGAGCACACCTCTGATCTCAGTGTGCTGGGCCCTGGTAGCTGATCAGAGAGGGGAATCGCTCCAGGTGGGCACCACTTTCTCACCAGCAGAATAAGATTCCAACACAAAGGGTCACTCCCTGCCCCTCCCAGTGTCACACACACGGCCAAACACCACATTCCCCCTGTTCCATAGTATGGTTTCCATTTCATGTTCACATGGTACACCGCCCTGTTAGATGTGCCCGGGTTTGACACAGCTCACCCACCATAGTTTACCTCATTCATTGCTTGATTACCTTGAAGGGTCCTTACAACCAGGCACGGCTGGAGTTTGTTTTTCCTCCACACCACACCCCCACACCGGGATAGAGAACCATCACCTATCCCCAGGTTGGCAAAGGCCTGGCCCGGTGCCATGCGGATCATAACAGACTTCTGCTTCCTTGGGCTCGAGGCACAGATCATTCCTCACTAGGCCAGGCCCACAAAAGGATTTGAGGAGCTCGAGCCAAGTACTTTCCGGAAGGTCAGGACAATACTCCACCACGACATCATCCCTCCGGGCAAGTTGCCTTCCCCTCCATTCATCTCTCATCAGATCAGGACGCCCCTTACTCGCCTTAACTCATACAACAAGTTCGAGAAGGCGAAAAACCCGGTAGACTCCTGGGGGTTATCCCCGCTGTACACGAACAGCAGGTGGAGGTAAAGTATTTGTCCCAATCCTGCGGGGCTGGCTTCATAAATGTTTTTAGGCATCATCTTGCAGCGTCCTGTTGAACCTTTCGTTGGACTGGAGGATTCGCTGAGGCCCAGTTGTGCTGCACCCACATTTCTGCCATAAGGACCGGAGCAGGGCGACATGAAGTTGTGACGCCTGATCCATTAAGACCTCTTGGGGGAAACCCACCTGGGACCCACAGTGACTTTTATCCAGCCAGTAAAACAGAAGGTTTATTGGACAACAGGAACACAGGTTACAGCAGAGCTTGCAGGCACAGTCAGGACTCCTCCATCCAGTCCTTCTGGGGGTTCAGGGTGCTCGGATCCCAGCTAGGATACCCTGAATTCCGCCCCAAGCCCCAAACCCAAACTGTCCTGCCTTTCCTCCCACCGGCCGAATCCTTTGTTCCCTTCTCCTCCGCCCAGGAGCTCTCCCCTGCTTTCCCGTTCCCCACACAGACAGCCCCTACTCCTTCCCGTTCCACACACAGACAGCCCCTACTCCATCACACCAGGTTTCACAAGGGACTCTCTTTCAAAGGAGAGGGTAGGGGTTTGAAAGAGCCAGCCTGATACCCCAGGCCCACTGGGTGTCTGGAGAAGTCAGGCCTGCCTCGGGGAGGGATGAGAGATGCATACAGACCCTTTCTTGTTTTAAATCCTCTTTCTTTTGTGCTTTGTTTCTGTTGTCAAATAAACTAGACTGGTTTTAAAAGGCACATCCACCGCTGAGTGGAGGCTCCTGAAGAGGAGAGCCACAAGTGTCAAATTCAGCTGGATCAGTTGTGTAAGCATGGTTGAGACACACAAGCTGGGAGAACCGTGTAATTCCACTGGCGCCAGGTGGAGTCATGAGGCCTAAGACCCTAGGGGGGCACATTTAGAGAGATCAAAAAAGGGACAGAGATGCAGCCAGCCCTCTAACAATGTACCAAGCTTCTTGCCTCCCATGGCCCAGCTATGGACACATAGGAATAATTTGCCAGGACCATGAGAGCTGCACCTGTGTCCAGCCCCCCACAACACTTCGGGGCAGTCAGTACCAGAGCTGAATGCTGTCAGGTGAGCCCATCTTCCAAAGCAATGGGTGGCTTGGGCTTTGCCTAACATGCTCAGTTTTTAATTCCCAAACTGGCTGAGTGTGTGGGGTGGATCCAGGTCCCCAGCCCCAATCTCATTCCCGTGGGGTACGGCTCAGATCAATGGTTTCCACTCTGGTCCATCTCAGTGTGGAGTCCTCCTGTGGTTAGGGCTGTGCTTCAGCCCAGAGGGGATCAGCTGGGTGCTGGAGGGCTTGGCTCTAGAGCGGGGGAGCAGCAAGCAGCAGCAGGGAAATGCCGTGGTGGGCTGGGACGTACAACGACGTGCCACCTGATCACAGCTGATGGGCAGAGAAAATGTGCAGCGCCACAAGCCCTGCTCCTGCTTTGCTGGGTGGAGAACTGCAGCAATTCCTACTGTGCCAAGTGGGGCAGAGCACCAGCCCTGCAGTGGCACAGGGAGAAAACGTCTAGTCAAGGCTAGACTCTGCTCTCTGGTCTGCCACGGATAACCCAGAGTCACTTCATAAGATCAGAGGAGAGGATTCCTGAATTCATGGATTGCGAGGGATCATGAACCACCCAGCTGGACACTGCAGCGTCAGGTCTGAACTCGTGCGCAGGTGGACTGCCTCGGAACATCAGGTTCCCTAATTTTGTTCAGGACAGCAGGGCTCCATCTTGCAGCCGGATCTGTGATCAATAACTCTGCAACGTGGGCCTAGGAGACAGCTAATGGAATTAGCAAGCTCTTGTGCAATCTCCCCGCGCCTCCTGAAATAGATCTGGCAGTACTGACGTCCCCACGTTGTGCACTGGGTGTTCCTTGCTCAGTAGCTCAAATGTAACGCTGCCATAAGGGTGAGCTGTGTGTGTCTCCCCTTGCTGTCCCCTCTGTTTGAAAACAGGGCTGGCTGGCAGGTGGGAGCTCAGAGACAGCAGGTGAAGTGGGGTGGGGGCTCTGAGCGCTGGTTTGTTTGCAGCTGCGTTAAGAAGTTCATAATAACCTTGTACATGTCAGTAATGGCTGGGGGGAGATCACAGCATCTCTGTCTCCAGCTTCTCAGCAGGGATTGGAAAAGGAGCCTGGGGAGATCCCGGCTGTCAGCGCCAGCAGGCGATGCTGCAGGAGCACGGCGTTTGAGGAGGTTCTGTGTACTTGGCTCTGCGTGGCAGCGAATATCACCGTGTGCCCCGGCATGTTGGTACACACAGGCTGTGTGCATTGCAGTGTGTCTCACATGGCATATACACAGGCCTGGGTGTGTCTCACCGCATCTCAGTGTGTGGATGTGGATGTGGGGGGGAGGGAGATCTGAGCGCGTCATTCCTGAGATTTTGGTGTTTTGAGTAACGCCTCCCCGTTGATTGTAGGAGTGTGCTGAGCTGACATGAATGTGTGCGAGATTAGCACTCAGACCACAGGACTGGGAGCCAGGAACCCTTGAGTTCTGGCCCTGACCCTAATTGTGAGACCTTGGCAAGTCACTTAGCCACGTTTTTACACCCCCTAGCTGCCCCCCCCCCCCCCGCTTTGTATGCACAAGCTGGGTCTGCTCAGAAGTAAATTCCTGGTTTGTAGGCATGCTTTGGGCATTCTCTGTGTGCAACTCTGAGCCGAGCTCCCATGCACACCCTCACTTCTCAGAGGAGCTTAACCAATCTGTCTCGCATCTGCTCTGAGACTCCCCTGCTGCATGGGGATGTTGGGAGGATTCTTTAGACCATTTCCCAAGATGAAAGGCAGGAGGTACTGACACAAGTCAGCACGATGTCAGTCTTCAATCCTAGGGGAGTTTTGTTTTGCTCTCACCACGCTTTTCCCATGCACAAAGAGCAGGTTACTTCTCTAACTGGGTTCTGGTCTACTGCACATCACCTCCTCATGGGATGGGGTGGCCCTGCACAATCCCTGCCTCAGTTTCCCTCCCTTCAGGGCACCTCAGTAACCACACCCCCCCATAGCCTTTTCTCATTTATTACCCCAAACCAGCCCAAATAAAGTCCATATATTCATGCTTCCCTGCTCTTCATCAAGCCCCTCGCAGGCTTGCCTGCCATGCCTTTCCCTGTTTTGGCAGGCTGCCCCCAGTCCTACCAAGCTGGGCTCTTTTCTCTCCTGCTGTCTCAGGAGCCTTCTACTCACTGCTAAAATCTCTACCTCCCCAGGAGAGCTCATGACCCTTATCCACCCCAGCAGCCAGATTGAGCCACAGCACCCTCATCGTCATATATGACCATCTTTATTCTTCTACACCTGGGGAGGGGAGGTGGTTGTGTCCCAGGCGGGGCTGAGACCCATTTCTTTTTAAAGGGCCAGCGATCCTGTAACAGCCTCATTTTCAGTCTGGATGATACTTACTTAAGATGAAGGAAGCCAACATGCAAAGAAAGACTAAATGTAAAGTCTCCGAGGGAGAGAGATGCAGTGATTCACTCGTACAGTCTGCATCAGGACTGAACATCAAATGGCAGCAGCTTAGCAGCATGGGGCCAAGGGCGGGGGATGGATATAGGGAAACTGAAAGGTGCCACACACAGAGAACAGAATGATGCGATCTCCTTTCAGTGCCATAGCTACACAGAGTGGTCAGGGGTTTGTACAATGCCCAGGATCATGGGGTCCTGGTCCGGGACTAAGGCTCCCAGGTGCTACAGTGACACAAATCACAACTAGCCATGGGGCAGGGGGCTGACAGGCACGATGAGAAAGCTCAGGACTGGATCTCATTCTAAAAGCTCTGCTTTAGCTCCGACACCCGCTCTGGGCTGGATGCCAGGATCCATGCAGGAGGATCTCTGGCCTGGGCTATGCCATAGCCCAGATTAGGCCATCCTAATGGCCCTTTCTGGCTGAATGCTTTTTGAGATCAGCTTCATAATCAGGGGGGAGATGGGGAGCCCCCGCAGCTGGAATGTGGCTTGCAAGGAGGTGACATTTCCAGCACATTGGCTCACAGCTGGGCGGTGGGAAGCATCCCTGGGCCCTCGCTGGAATGGCAGCTCCTTTAGAAAGTCCATCAGTAGCGGGGATTCCCGAGGCTTTCAAGGAGGCAGGTTGAGGGAAGGGAGCCATGGGAAGTAGCAGGAGAGAAGATAGAGTTTGACAGAAAGCCAGAGGCAATGGGGCTGGGGTGGGAAGCTGTCTCTCAGCCTGCAAGAGGAATTAAGGGGGATTTCCAGCTAATGCTTCTCCTCCAAGCACTTTGAGCTCTGCTAGGAGAGTGCTAAGAGGAACGTGATATATTGATTGGCGCAGGGGATGGGGGTGAGGCAGGAAGAGGGAAGGGGATGGGGCAGGTGGCCTAGAGGCTTATGGGAACCTTCTTGCTGGAGGGAGACTCTTTGCTCAAAGCCCTGGCCAGCTTTGGGGCCAGGTTCCATTTCCCCAGCGATTCAGCTTGGAGGCAGCACATTTAATTGGCGATGTCATGTTGCAGGGGTTAGAAACATCTCAGCACTGAAGTGAAGTGAAGTGAAGTGAAGTGACAGCCTCATGTCTCAAGCTCTGTCTGTGGTGTGGACCTGTCCCCCCATCACACCGGTATCTGGGCGCCTGGCAGACGAGTCAACATATTCCCCCTGCAATGGATACCCGAGCCCCACCCCAGCACACTCTGTCCGGTCACTAACATTGGGCGCTTTCTCTAGCACCTCCCACTCAGTGGATCTGGTGGTGCTTTGCAAAGGCCACTGTGCGATTTGAGCCTCATGAGAGAGGTCGTCTCATCTCCCCCACTGTGCAGATGGGGAAACTGAGGTGCAAAGCGGGGAAGAGACTTGCCCAAGGTGACCCTGCCAGTCAGTAACAGAGTCGGGAATAGAATCCAGGTCTCCTGACTTGTGGGCCTCGTCTCCAGCAGAAGGCCACCCAGCCTCCCTGATTAGCTAATGGACGAGAAGGACTGGCTGAGTGATTGCTGCAATCAACTTCTCCAGCACACCGAGCCTGTAGCTGGCCATGAACATGCTGCAGTTCTCCTGGGCTGACCCACTCTTTGCCCTTGTTCAGTGGATTCAGTGCTTGATGGGTCATTTGCAGTAGCCCCGGTGAGTGGCCTAGCTCAGGGCGGAGAGAGGTGACACCGCCCCTCGGTGCACCCAGCCCCTTGCAGCCCTGCAACCCGTCTGGACAGAGCTGCTGGGGCTCAGGGTGGGGTGGGAGCAGGGATGGGCTTACTGAGGCCAGGCTAGTGCCTCAGTTCTTCAATGTAGTTCAGGCAAAACACCCACTGAGTGGGGCTGTGATGCAGCGGGACTATATGCTCTGCTGCTGTTGGTCACTGGAGCAAACTGCAGTCTCCTTACCTTGCCAGCCATGTGCCAGCCCTGGGAGCAGCCCCCCACACTTCCTGCCCCTCAGGGCATGGGGGTCTGGCTGTATCCCCCACTCGCTCCCTGTCTCTCAGGGCATGAGGGGTCTGGCTGTATCCCCCACTCTCTCGCTGTCCCTCAGGGCATGAGGAGGTCTGGCTGTATCCCCCATTGCTCCCTGTCTTTCAGGGCATGAGGGATCTGGCTGTATCCCCCCCATACTTCCTGTCCCTCAGGGCATGAGGGGGTCTGGCTGTATCCCCCCATGCTCCCTGCCCCTTGGCATGAGGGGTCGGCTGATTCCCCGCCACTCCCTGGGAGAGAGGTGAAGGGGTTGGGGGGGCAGGGGGTGACGTTTCACATGGGCACCGGGATAATGAGACATGGGGCGGCTGTGTGGAGGGCAGGGGCTGCCAAGGAGAAGGCTCTGTGCCAGCAGTGGGGAGGCTGGCTGCATGGCGAGGCACAGAGGGGGCAGGCTTGCGTGACAAGGAACAGGAAGGTGAGGGATTGGGGATGCGGACTGTGGGGTTGGCTGAAGCGAAGCCAGGGAGCCTTTAGGAACTGGAGGGTGGGTTTGCAGAGGATGCTGCAGCCATGATCTCCCACCTCCTTCCTCCAGGTCTGCAGAGCCAGCAGCCCTCTTGCCCTGCCAGCAGAAAGTGCCCCGGGCTCTGCCCCTGCCTTCTGCGAGGTGTTCCAGAGATGGCAGGGGAGGCAGCCTGCCTGAAATTAGCCCCTCTCTCTGCCCCCTTCCCACAGGCAGCATGGGAACAGCTGGAGCCCCCACAAGCCACCTGTGTCCTGTGTCTTTAAGGTAAAACAACAGACTGTGAGCTCCCAGCAGCTCATCTCCTGGAGGAGAAACAGATTGTGAGACAAAGGCTGAGCTGCCTGACGCTCCCTGGGGAAGGGTGTGTGTGAAAGTGGAGGGGTGTGAATGAGTGTGTTGTGTGTGTGTGTCTGGGAGGGGTTGGTGGGGTGTGTGTGTGTGTTGTGAGGATTCTTTCTTTCCATGTTGAAGGTTGAATCTATATCAAGCCACAGGATTTAGTGGCCCCCGAGAGGGAAGCCCAGGCAAGCCGCCAGGGACTGCATTGGGCTCTTGGCTGTTATGTGGCATGGTGGCGCTGCCCATCTGGGAGTGAGAGGGGCTTGCCCCTGTGAGCGGGTAGCACCAGGCCCACAGGAGGGACTGCAGCCGAGGGCCCTAGCAAAGAGCTGCAGGAGGGGTTCTGGCTGCGTTGTTCCCATTACACCTGTGAGATCACTGAGGTCTAAGAGTGGCCTGGACTGTTTCACCTGGGACAAGCTGGAGCCGGGTGTGTGTTTGTGCCTCCTTGCTAACGCCCTAAGGCCCAGCCGTTCTGCCTCCCGCTGCTTCATTGAGATTCTGCTAATGCCCCTGTGAACTTGGAACCTTCACCCCCAATTCATAGCGGAGGAAACTGAGGCACATGAAGGTAAGTGACTTGCCCAAGGTCCCCTTGAGAGTTTGTAGCAGAGCTGGCTCCTGTCCCATTGCCTGAGAATGATGCACCAGCCCGCACAGCAGCTCTGAGGGAGGGGTCCCTGGGCAGCACCGGCACCTGCCGGCACTAGCTCCAGGCACGGGCAGGGCTAGGAAGCCATCAGCTAGGCCGGCCCGCACTGCTGCGCACTCACCGATAGAGCCCAGCACTGTGGGCACCCGGGGCAGGTTACCCCAGAACAGGGGCAGCAATGGACACACATGCTAGGCAAGGCTTTAGCAATAGAAACCATCCCAGGGCTGCTTGTGTGTGTGGACAGGACCCGAGAGACTGGACCGGCAAAGCCCATGGGAGTTTCTTTTTCTATCCCAAACTCGTTATCTTTCCAGCAGTCCTCCCCGCAGCCTGAGTCTGCACCCAAGTCAGTCTGCACGTACCAACCCCCACTTGGTGCTGGCACTGTGGATCACTGCAGGTGCCAGGGGCCGGGAAAGGCATGGGCCAAGATACCTTTTGTGAAGGCACCTTTAGCAGGCACCGCTTGGCCTGGAGATTTCAGGCTGCTTGTGAGACACCAAGGCCCTGGCAGGGCACTGCCATGAGGAAATGTGCAGCGGTGGAGTCCTGGCTGGCACTGCTTGGGATCTGCCACGCAGGGGCTGGCACTGCAGAGACTGGACAGTGGAAGTGCTTTGCCCGCAGTTGCAGTAACTGTCTCAGCATTGCTGCCTCCGGGGCCCCGGGTCTCTGTGTGCTGGACAGAGACCCTGCCCCCCTCTGCCTGCTGACCCGTATCCTCCTCTGACTGGACACCCTGTAAATAGCCGACTCGGTGCCCTGACACACTGTGGCCAGGCAGAGGGTCAGAGCTGGTCCCACACCCGACAGACACAGAGGGCGGCAGAAGGCTCCAGTATGGAGTTGGGGACACTAGTCCCTCGCAGGGGTCGGCACTGGGCCTGCAACCTTCCCTTCTGCATATACAGGACCTGGGATCAGTCTCCAGCCCCCGGAGAGTTCTGGGCAGTGAACTCCCTTCTTGTCCCAGCCTGGCACAGACCCGCTCCACCCCCTGCCCCCGAGGACGCTCAGTGTAAAGATCCTGGTGGGTGGCGGACTGGCTCACGTCTCCTGGTTGCACAGCCTTCATTCTGCCCCGGCTTCCTACAATCCTGTCAGCCTTTTCCATCCAAATCCAGAGCCCAGGACTGAGCCGCAGCTGTGTCCTGGCCCATGGAACCCTGCCCCTGTGGGCCACATTCAGCCAGGTCCCCCCCACCCCTTCTCTCCCTGTCCTTCCCTTCTGCCTGACGCCCCCCCAGGGGCACATGCCGTGTGCCTCTGCTTCCGAGGAGCAGTTACAATGCCAGGTGTCCCAGCACTGGCACAGCGCGTGAGCACCAGCCTTTTGTGCCACAGGGTGACAGCCTATCCTGGCACCTTGCTTGGCAAAGGGGCAAAGTCTCAGCAGCCCGAGCAGAGCTTCCCTCTACTGCTGCCCACGTCCTGGCTAACAGCAGTTCCTCTGGGATGCGGTGCTGCCCCAGCTTGTGGGTGGGTGGGGCTGGGCACGGCCGGGGGTCCTTGCACATAAGGAGTTTAGACCAAACATACAGGGGTGTGTAGCAAAGGGTGGGAGCCTAGGATGTGGCTGGGGACCTGGGTTTCTAGCTTTATCTCTGCCTGTAGCCGGGCCTGAAGGGGATAAAGCAGCCCTGCAGAGGGCTGCAGTGCGGAAAGCTGGGCTGATTGGGTGAAAGCAGCCACAGCTGTGGTCAGCTCAGTCAGGGCCCAGCTGGGCCCTATAAGAGGGCTGGAGCCAGAAAAGAGGAGATAGTCTCTCTAGCTTCTCAGACTGTGACTGTGCTTGTCTACCTGTGCTTTGACTGATACAGAACCCATTGTTCTGTGCTCCTTGTGCCACCCAGATACCTCTCAAGCACACAGGGTGTTACAGGGCAGTGCACCCAGCAGACAACTGCTCTCCACTTCTGCCAGGCACTGACATGTGCCTGAAGCCACTGGAACGGTCCTATCCCAGCAGCTGTCCCATCTCATCAGCCAGGTCAGTCCTGCATGCTGGCCACTTAGAGCAACAAGCCAAGCTTGCTTCAAACACCAGCTCCGCAGCTGCAGGGCTGTCACCTGGAGTCCCACTGTAGCGTGTGGGACTAGTGGCTCAGGTCAGCCAGCTACAGAGCAGTCAGGACACAAAGGCCTGTCTGTTGCTGGATCAGTCGCCTGATGCTCATCGGTTGCCTGTATCAGCTCCTGTGCAGTGCAAACCCTCGGCCTCATTCTGCTCTTCGTGGCATGAGGGACCCGCTGACTGCCCCATGCGACAGGGCAAAGTCGGGTCTGTAGTGTGTCTCCTCAGACAGCAGGTTAGTGCTCATGTGCTGGGTGGGGCTGTGTGTGTGCCTGTATGTACGTGTATGTACGTACACACACTCTCACTCTCTCTCTCTCTCTCTGAAGCCAGTGGAATCACCCCAGAATTACATCAGGTGCGGTAATGGCAGGCAGGGATCCCAAGCCTGGATTTCACATGGGTCTGGGGCAGCTGAGACCATCCTCATGGCTGGTCTACATAGAACCAGGTGCACGGCAGAGCTTTGGGCTGGAAGAGGCATAAGGGCTCAGGGCAGGGCTGGGGCTTTATGGCAGGGCACAGGGCTCAGGCCCAGGCACTGGGGTTCTGACTCCAAGTCAGTCAGCGGCTTTGGAAAAACGTGCTGCATGATCAAAATGCCAGCAACCCCCCAGTGCTTCACTGCAGCCAGGATGTCGCCTGCTTCCCCCTGCTGAGCCAGGTGATTTGTAAGGCGGGGGGTTCCCTTCCCTTGAGGAGTCCATCCCTGCTGCCGACCCATCCCCCCAGGCCTGCTCTGAGGGTGCGCACTCTGCCATTGCAATGTAGCAGGTGGCTCCAAAGGGCCTGGGTGAGCAAAGGGTCCCCAGGGGAGGCTTGCCCAGGTACCCCCTGCACCAGAGCGTTACCCCCACAACCCCTGCACAGGGCTCCCTGGGGATCAGACCCTTCCCTCCTTGGTGCAGTGCTCCTGGTGCTCAGGGCTGTTTCCTCTGGCCCCACCCCATGCTGGCTGGGATTTCTGAGCCCCAGTCCCGGTCCGCCCCCACAGCACGACCCGGCCTGATGCCAGAGGAGCGGCTGGAGTTGCTCCCCAGTGGTGCACAAGGCCACCCTGGGCCTGCTCGCTGGGTGGGGGACAAGTCGGCCCACAGGGGTGCACGTGAGACTGCAGCCAGCTCCTACTCCTGCCCCGTACGCTCTCCGGCTGGAGCAGGCTGAAGGGGAGGGGGCTGACCTGAGAGCAGATGGGAGAGCAGCCAAGTGGCTCCCTCACTGCTCGAGGCCGCAGGGGGATCTCTGCCCCGAAACTGGGATGTCCAGGTGGTGCCAGTCCTTTCTAGCCAGCTGCAGCCTGGGATCCATGTGACAGAGCGGGGGGCTGCGGGCGGGCCCCGGCTCTGAGTGCTTTGCATCTCAATGCCGCTCGCCACAGGGGCACAAAGGAGGCTGAGTCAGCAGCTTATTAGCTCTGGGTTAATTAGCCAAGAAGCCCCCATTTGGGGGAGGGGAGCAAGGTGCCCCCTGGTGACAGGAGGTGTAGAAGGGAGGTGCAGCACCTGTTCGTACCCTCCCTGCCAGAGGCAAACGACAGGATCCCTTGCACGTGGGGTGCGAAGCAATAGCAGGATATAGGCAAAGGGCCCCACTGGGCCAGGGCTATCAAGGGGAGGATGTGACAGAGGCGGGACTCCCCTTCCTTCCACCAGAGGTGCCCGTCTGTCCCATATTGTAAAGAGTGGGACCCTCCACACTGAAATACTGAACTCCCCTACTGCCTTTAGCAAGCGGTGCAATACGAGCCCTGAGGCTGGGGGGCACCTGGGGAGGTGCCTCCGCCCACTCCAAAAAGGGACCATTGTCCACAGGTTTCTACTGCCCCCCGGTGGCTAGCAGGGAGTAGGGCCTGCCACCCAGGCCGAAGCGAAGGGTGAGCGTCCTGGGGGGATATGCGCTGCTCCCCAGCCTGGGGAATGGAGGCTGCTGGGTGCATGCTCAGGGCACACAGCAAACCCGCCTGCACAGCCGACGCCAGCTTTTTGCTGGAAGGGAATTGTGCGCTGCTGGGGAAGTGGCTGGCGTGGGGCCCTTGCCTCCAATTCATTCTGAGGGTTTGCACAGCAGAAGTCGCTGGGCGAGGGGCACATCCATACCTAGTCCAAAGAGCAGACAGCTGCACTCAGGAAGGGGGTGCACAGGGCACTGGCTGGCTCTGATGGGCATGTGGCTGAGCCACTGCCCATGTATGGGGCATCGTGGCAGGATTTGTCTGCCAGCATACAAGGCTGCAGTACATCCCTGACCTCATTCCCCTCCAGCTGGCTCCTGGGCCCAGGCTCATGAGAGGCTGGTGCAACAGTGCGGAGAGGTGAGGGCCCTTTCACCTTTCCCCCCATCCTGTGAGCAGCAATCTCCTGGCTGCTGCACTGCTCTTATGGTAACTGGGTCACCCTGTGTCTCCCTTTGCTGGGGCTGCTGCTGCTGCCAGCTCCCCTCCTCACCCTGTGATTGATGATCTGAGCAATGCAGCTGACACACTGCTCCCTAATTGTGATTAACTGCAAGGGGGGATGGGGCTCCCTCCGCCATTGTATAGCTCCCTTTCCAAGGAGCAAGGAGTCCGTCTGCTGTCAGGGGGTGGGGGAGTCAGTGGTAGGACAGCTGCACACTGTTAGGGGAGGGGAAGGGATGCCCCTCTGCGCCTCGTTCCCAGAGGACTGATGCTGCTGCTAATCAACCATGAAACAGTTAACGTGTGCACCCTCCATCTGCCGGATTCCAGGGGCTGAGCTGCTGGGCACTGGCTCTCAGAATCCAGGCTGGCAGGGGCATGGGGCAGGGCTTGTTGCCAGCACTCGGCTCCCCACGTGCTCCGACAGCAGAACCGGAGGGGTTAAGTGCCCCTTCCCTTGCAGTCACAGCTCACCGTTTTCTGGCCTCCTGCACGTGGGCGACAGGGAAGGTTCACGGATCAGGGGAGACATGATTAATTAAACCCCTGAGCTCGGCTCTCCTCTCCCAGCCACCAGCACAGCACTAGTGGGTCACTTCCTTGGAGGCTAAAATGCAGCCAGCTCTGGGTAGGATCTCCCAGCAACAGTGTTTGGGACAGGAAGAGTTCCAAATATATGCCATTCAAAAGGCAGATACCTGCCATTACCGGAGCCAGGGCACTGGGCTCATGTGAGCTCTTCAATGACCAGGACCACCCCCCGCCCCCCGGTTCATTTCCAGCCCCTCTGAGCACACAGATCAGGGCTTTGAATCATCTTGGACTCAATATCACTTTCCTTAGCAGTGTTCCATGCAACAACTGGCCGGGTCTGGCCCAGCTTAGCTACAAACTCAGCCAGCCCCTAGCCCAAGGTGGCAATTGCCATTTATTCTCCTGCAGGCCAGCACTCTGCTCGACCTCTGTAACCAGCGTTGTTGTAGCCACGAGGGTCTTTTCATAACCAGCCCACCTCTGCCTTCTCTTTTTGCTCTCACAGGCTGCAGTGACGCCTGGTGGAACAAAGCTGCGCTGTGCCTCTCGAGGTTGTTCCCGTATGCAAAGCCCATGTCCTATTCAGAGTCAGGAAGGCCTCTCCCTTATGCTCGCAAACCTACAAGATTCTTGTAAGTGCCTGGCTGGCACAGTACCGCTCAGGCAAGTGCCTGCCATTCCTAGCACAGCGCTGCCCTCCGTATCCGTCACCTTGTCCTTTGCACAGGGATGTTTGTGGGATGCAGCTCCTGGCAGGGCTGGATTCACCCCATACGATGTGGCCATGGCAGAACCGCCTGATGCAGCTTTTCATCTGGCAGATGCAGTGTGACTTGGGAGTGGAGTGACCTAGGGGTGGAGGGTGCTGGTTGAGACAGCACCGTTCATAATTTTAAGGCGCCCCACAGAATTACAAATGATTCCAGAAAAATGCAGCAATCTCTGGGGTGAGACATAATACCAACAACACAACGCAACAGTTCAGGAAAAGAAGTGAAGAAGAATATATCCCACTGAAACAAGAGGAGTGTTTAGGTAGGAATATGGCCAGGATGCCAAGGTTGGCAAATGCATTGGGCTTTTCAGTGGCTACAAGGGGTCAAGGCCTGACTTTTCCATCTCCTCTGCAAGTTGGTACCATTCACATCATGCCATTCCTTACTCTGACTGGGATTTACAGAGGAATACCACTAGCATCACTTGTTTTTTTGGGCTAGAGGTCTGTCATAAACAGATAGCTAAGGGTTAATGTTTCTTTTACCTGTAAAGGGTTAACAAAGGGAACCAAACACCTGACCAGAGGACCAATCAGGAAACTGGATTTTTCAAAGCTCAGGGAGGGAATTTTTGGGTGTGTCCTTTGTCTGTCTCTCTGTTGCTCTCTCGGCTCTGAAAGTGATCTTTCTATCTCCAGACTTTCTAATCTTCTGTTTCCCAGTTGTAAGTACAGGTATAAGACAATATAGGTTTTTATATTGTTTTGGTATTTACATGTGTGTAGTTTGCTGGAATGTTTTAAATTGTATTTCTTTTTGAATAAGGCTGTTTATTCATTTTGTTTTCTTTTAAGCCAATGACCCTGTATATTGTCACCTTGATACAGAGACCTTTTTATGTCTTTTTCTTTCTTTTTTATATAAAGCTTTCTTTTTAAAACTTGTTGGATTTTCTTTTCTAGTTGAGGCTCAAGGGGATAGGAATCTCTGTGTCAGGATTACTGTCTCTCTCAGGGAAAGACTGGGAGGGGGAAAAAGAAGGAGGGGGGAAGGTGAATTGTCCTCTCTGTTTTGTAATTCAAGGAGTTTAAGTACAGTAATCTTCCAGGGTAACCCAGCGAGGGGAAGCCTGGGAGGAGGTAAAGAGGGGGAAGGGAAGTGGGTTATTTCCCTTTGTTGTGAGACTCAGGGCATCTGAGTCTTGGGGTCCCCCAGGGAAGGGTTTGGGGAGACCAGAGTGAGTCAGACACTGAAATTTCTGGCTGGTGGCAGCGCTATCAGATCCAAGCTGGTAATTAAGCTTGGAGGGTTCATGCAGGCACCCACATTTTGGACACTAAGGTTCAGAATTGGGAATTATGCTTTATGACAAGGTCTCCATCCTGCTACTTGCCCATCCTGGCACAGCTTAGCTAGCAACAAAGCTCTGAAGAGCTCCCAGCCTGTGGCAGTCTGGAGTCCTCCCCTCTGTTGTGGCTCACGGATGCCTGTGTTCAAAGAAGAGATGGAATTGTTTGAGCTGCTTTTGGGACATGCTTTAAGTCCTAGCAGAGACAGGCCTGACCCCCGGGGGCAGCACACACTGTCTGGCTGCTCCAACAATCTTGTAAATTAAAGACCCTGAGCTGCGAAGGTTGCTGTTGTTGCCCCATGAAGTGGGAATTGCAGAGACTTGCACAGGTCCAGGTCTGATCTGGTTCCAGATCTAAGTTTATTTGACCAGTCTGAGCAAATAGTTCCCACTTTGACACCTCTCTTGCGAAAGAGAGACATTCCATTTGACACCCAGAAAGCTACTGGACCAAATTATTAAACAATCCGTTTGTAACCACCTAGAGGATAACGGTGGGAAGGAATAGCCAACACGGATTTGTCAAGAACAAATCATGCCAAACCAACCTAATTTCCTTCTTTGACTGGGTTACTGGCCTAGTGGATGGGGGAAGCTTCTCAGCATGATATATCTTGATTTTAGCGAGGCATTTGACACAGTCACACATGACGGTCTCTTAAGCAAACTAGGGAAATGTGCTCTAGATGAAATTACTATAAAATGAGTACAAAACTGCGTGCAAGCTCGTACTCAAAGAGTAGTTATCAGTGGTCTGCTGTCAAACTGGGTGTGGGGGGGGATATATTTAGTGGGGTCTCATGGGGTTCTGGTACTATTCAATATTGTAATGAACAGCTTCGTTAACGGAGTGGAGAGTATGCTTATAAAATGTGCGGATGACACCAAACTGCAAGGGGGTTGCTAGCTCTTTGGAGGACAGGATTAGAATTCAAAATGACCGTGACAAATTGGAGAATTGGTCTGAAATCAACAAGATGAAATTCAGTAAAGACAAATGCAAAGTACTACATGTAGGAAGGAAAAATCAAATGCACAACTACAAAATAACAGCCAGGGAATAACGAGCAAGGTGGTCGTACTGCTGAAAAGGACCCGGTGGCTACACTAGATCCCAAAGTGAATGAGTCAGCAATGTGCTGCAGTTGTGGAAAAGGGCGAGGCTAGTATTGTTCTGGGGTGTATTAGCAGGCGTGTCACGTGTAATTGTCCTGCTCTACGCGGCACTGGGGAGGCCTCAGCTGGAGTCCTGTGCCCTGTTCTGGGTATCCCACTTTGGGAGAGATGTGGACAAACTGGAGAGTGTTCAGAGGACAGCAACAAAAATGACCAAAGGTTTAGAAAACCTGACCTGTGAGAAAAAGTTAACAAAACTGGGCATGTTTAGTATTGAGAAAAGATGACTGAGGGGTGACCTGATTACAGTCTTCAAATCCGTGAAGGGCTCCTGTAAACAGGACAATGTAGGGAAGGTAGGACAAGAGGAAATAGGCTTAATCTGGAGACAGGGAAATTTAGGTTAGATATTGGGAAAACTTTCTAACCGTAGGGGTAGTTAAATTATGGAACAGCTTCCATGGGAGGTTGTGGAATCCCTGTCATTGGAGGTTTTTAACAGCAGGTGGGACAAACACCTGTCAGGGATGTCTAGGTTTACTTGGTCCTGTCTCAGTCCAGGGGCCTGGTCTCGATGACGTCTCCAGCCTCTACATTTCTGTAGTCCCTAAACTCCAGCAGGAAAGTTGTGAGTATCTCAGAACTATAGAATGGAAACTACTCGGTAAAACCCCAAATGAAAGGGACCTGGGACAGAGGGAGAAGAAAGAAGTGATCCATCTAAGTCAATAGGGAAAAATACAAGTTGACTCCAGCTGCTCTATCAAGGCAGGTGACACAGACCCAGGGCATGCCACAGGGAGCAGAGTCAATGTGAGCAAACAAATGCCAGGCTTGAGAGCAGCTGGAACAAGGAGAGTCACCTGCCTCCCAAAAAGCAGACTGGGTTACCCTGGGTGCAGCACCTGAACTGTGGGGAATGCTCCAGCCAGAGCCTGCCAGCAGCACAGGGTGGAGATGGATACCCTGGTTTTGTAGAGGGACCTGTCAGTGCACAAGAGACCTCTTGAGTACAATGTGTCCATGCACTGGGCAGAGCTGAGAGCCAGTTGCTTCCTCCCAGATCACCTGTACTGACCCGTTTTGCTTTAAACTTCCCAAGAGAAACCACCACTTCCTGAGCCTGTCAGGGAGGGGCAGCTGTGTTGTCTGTTCAGCTGTGTGGGTCCCTGACTCCATTCTTCTTGTGCATAACTGAGTGGGGTGTGCTTTGGCACGTGGTGGTTGCAGACTATGGGCTGCTGCAGGGAGATCCATCAAGCTAACAGGATCGGGGTGGAGGTGTTTTCTGCCCAGTCTGGAAGTCACTGGAGCCCATGATGTCCTTGGCCAGCAAGTCCCTTGCCACAGCTCCTCCCCAGAGCACCTCCCCTGGCCCAGGCTCACGCTGGACACTGCAGGCTGCAATAGTCAGCAGATCTGAAGAAGCTATAGACATTCACCAGGGGGAACATGATGAGGGCCCCTGTCAGAGACCCCAGCTGCTCTACTGCCCCATACCACACAAGGGCGCTGTGGCTCTGGCTCCGCAGGATCACCCCGGTCATCACCTTCACGTAACTGAGGCTCCCTGTGAAGAACACCCAGGAGATGACCTGTCAGAACAGAAAGAGAATCCCCGGGTTGGGTAGCAGACTCCTGGCAGCCGCAGTTTGGACAGGGACAGGGGCTGGGAGTAGGGACAGGATGAGAGCAGGAGCAGGGGAAGGCACCGGCGCTGAATCCTGGAGCCAAACCAGAAGGGAGGGCAGCAAAGATCCTTCCACTGGGGGCAGGGGGAGACGTCAGTGCCAGCTACTTACGATGATGGCGTGCCCCCACGTCGAGTGCTGCAGGAGGGGGCATGGGCTCATGACAGCCATAGCCATGTTATAGGCCCCAAAGCCTGTCCCGGCCACGGAAAGCACCCCCAGCAGGGCCAGAGATCTGTGTGAGACACACAAAGAGTGACTCCCAGCCAAGCATCCGCACAGCTGCCTCGGCTCAGCCCTCCCTGCCCTGCCCATGCTGCAGTCGCAGCTCCCAGAGCTTGCTGGGCTCAGACACGGACGAGTCCCAACCGCCGCATGGGACATCGAGAACTGCCTCGGTCTGCCTGTCCGGCATCTGGGCAGATCCGAGGGCCTGCAGGCAGGAGAGCAAAGGGTTAAGGGGACAAACAAACTCCCCTGGTATTTCTATGGGGGTGGGGGTCTTTCCTGAAGCAGTAAATACCTCTGCTGCTTTGCTGACTGGGCTGTGACCTGTGGCTCACACAGGTACCAGTTCCAGCAAGGGCTTCCCAGCCAGAGCCAGCTGCCCTTTGGGTCTGCGTACCCCCCTGAGCTTGGCAAGAGGAGAGCTCAGAACCTGACACTGCAGGGGATGGCCCAGGGCAGGGGGAGTGTGTCTGTAATATCCCCCTGCTGCCGGGGCAGTGAACCTCAGGAATTGAGTTGGAGTCGGTTTATGTTTCACTCCCCGGCAGACCTGGAAAGCCCCAGAGCTATGTCTGGGACAGTGAGTGGAGCTGGGAGAGCCACTTGCCCCCAGGAACGACCCCAATTTCCAAACCGGGCAGCCTAGCATTTGGCTCTGTCCTAAATCCACGCTCTGACTTGCTGAGTGCTGAGCAAATCCAGGGCAAAATCAAAGCACTTACTGATGCCTAGATACGCACTCAGGAGCCTAACTCTAGACTCCCCTCCTGGGCAGTGTTCCCCATGAATGCAGCCGCTTTGTGGCTAGCGAGCGGTTTGCTCAGCAACCCTGGTTCCCGCCGGGTACATTCAGCGTCCATGAGGGGCTGCTGAACAGTCTGGATGGGTGAGGAGCCCCTGTGGGTTTGGTATTGTCACCAACATGGCTCACGGTGGGAGCTGTAACTCAGGGGCTGTGTGTGCTGCCCTAGGGCGTGATGGGGTCACCTACCTGCCAGGCAGAAACATGGCAATGGTGCAGGCGAGTGGGTTAGCCATGGAGCTCAGGGTTGCAGACAGGTGGTATGCCATGTTGCCATAGGGCAAGCAAGAATAGGCTTGCACGGATGGCAGGATCCCGTTGGTTAGAGAGTTCACCCAGGCAACAAGGAGGTAGATGAAGGCAAACTTGGCCAGAGAGTAGATAACCTCTGGGTCTGCATGATGGGATCCCTTGTCGGAGCTAGCTGGCTTTCCCCCACTTGGGGAGTCTCCTTCCCCAGATAGCCTGGGCCCATCCCCAGGGATTTCCTGAAGTGAGTGGAGGGTGATGTTGCTAGGACACAAGTTTTGTCTCGACAGCTCCCACACCTTGGGCAGCCTGGTGAGGAAGAAGAAGGCTACCAAGCAGACGACCATCATGGCAGCCAGGAGGAGGAAGAAAACCAGGGTGGAGAAGTTGGCTGGGAGATACTGGGTCTCCATTTGGAACTGGCCGCTCTCGGCGGTGTTGTTGCCCGTGGTTATGTTGGCGACTCGGGTGACGTTGATGCACCTGGAGATGCCGGCGCCCTGGGCCAGGGCAATGAGGGCTGGGAGGAACCCGCTGAGCCCTTCCCCCATGAAGAAGGTGGTGACGTAGCGAGGGTGCAGCCGCGCCATGAAGGGCAGGAAGGTGACTGAGGAGGTGCAGTCCACCAGCGCCAGGCAGAAGGCGAGGCCGAAGAAGGCCGTGCTGTGGGGCTCCCCAGCGACAGGGGAGGTAAAACCCCAAAGGAAGGCCAGGAGCAGGCAGGCCAGGGCTCCCACGGCCACCACGCCATAGATGATGGCCACTTCGCTCAGCAGGCCAGGCTTAAACCTGTGCAGCAGGGTGACCAGCAGCGGCCCCACATTGGCCAGCTGGACGATGATGGTGATGTAGGAGGGCAGGTACCACTGCTCAGGCAGCTCGGTCACCAGCAGGGGCAGCTCCACCCACAGGCCATTGAGGGCTGCCCAGGAGCCCGTCCCGAAGACACATGCCAGCAGGTGAGTGAGCAGCGCCATTGCTCAGCCAGCCCTGGCCACTCTGACCTGGCAGGGACCCAGACAGCAGAGCCCGGCTGCTTCTGGGGAGGAGAGAGGGGGAAGGGGGGCTTAGCTGCTTCCTCAGGGACAGTTCACTTCAGCCCCGGGCCCCTTCCGCTCCATAAAGCCCTGCTCCCCCCGCCCTCCCGCCTGCTCCCCAATGGCCACAGGGCTGCTCTGAAAGTGCCTCAGGAAGGTAGAAGAAAGGCAAACTTATCAAGCATTTTATGGGGCAAATTCTATTCAACTGGCTTGAGACCCTCGACAAGCCAAGCACATAGTGCTGAGCCCATGGAACTCCAGGCCACAGGACCCCACTGAGGCTGGAGCTGGGCACCCCCAATTTCCCCAAATGGGACTGGGCATTTCTCCAGAGGGCAAGGGCTGCAGGAGAGAGGACATGGCATTCCGCAAGGGCTGTGGGGAGGTCAGGAAGAGGCTACCCCTGCAGGCAGTTATCGCCTCACTGCCTCCTGCTGCCTTCACCCAGGCGTCTGGTCCTGGGCCCTGCTGGAGCCAAGGAACTGGTGAGATGCAGCCCTGGTCTGGCAGTGCCTGCCTTCTTACTCCTGAGACAAAGAGGAGAGGTGGGCTCCCTTACCTTGCACCGCGGAAAATGGCAGAGGACCCCCAAAGGCAGCTGATCAATGATCCTGGGGGTTGTGGCAAAGCTTGGGTCCTGGCAACTTCTCTTTCCATGGGAGGGGGCCCTGCAGGCTGCCACCCCCGATCTACCTCCCTGCAGCCAGATGTCCACAAGGACAATTCAGGCCCCTTCCCCAGCGTCAGCCTGAGTTGGAGTTTATCACAGAACAAACAGAGGCGCAAGGAGCCCTGACGTTTGCAGATGCCAGGAGGAGTTAAGCTGAGAGTAAGGCAGGTGAATTCAACTGTCTGAGGTGCTGCCAGCAGCTCCGCCCTGAAACCAGAGCCTGCCTGTTCCAGAAGAGCTGAGTCAGTCACCCTTTTCCTGGCCTTGATCTCCTCCTCCCCAGGAGAACCCCAAGCTGAGCCTGCCCTGCCACGCCGGGCCAGAACCCTGCAGGGAGCAGAGCCGCTGAGCAGGCCCCCTGGAGATGTGAGGATCCTGAGTTGCTGGGTCAGGCAATGCTGCCAGAACTGCAGCCACAGACTTCCCACCACCCCACTGACGTCGGGGGGACCTGGCGTGGCCAGATGGTGCTGAATTCTCCTGCCCCAGTGCCCCTGAGAACAAGAGGCCTCATGCTGGCTGGGAGCTGGCTAGGGTTAGTGACTCGAGCTGGGGATCAGGACTGCTCCCCCTCTCCCTCCCACCTCTGGCTGGGACATGTCTGACGTTCCCATATTTTACAGGGGTCTGGAGTGTCTGATTCCCCTAATTTTCTCCCCGCTGGGAGATCCAGGTCATTGCACGGAGACGAGTGCACATGGTGCATGTTGGGCCAGCAGGGATAAGGACATGCAAAGGCACAGGCAGGAAATGGCTAATCAAAGGCAGAACTGGAGACCCACGCAGATGTCTGGGCAGTTCCTTTGTAATAAAACTTTGTGTTTCTCTTGCACCTGCCACCTGAGAGCCTCACCATTCTTCATACCTAGCAATTAATGAATGCTCCCAACCCCCTCTGTAAGGAGTGGGGGCATTTTCCCCATGGCACAGATGGGGAAACCGAGGCACAGAGCTGTCCTGAGACTTGCCCAAGGTCACACAGGAAGGCAGAGCAGAAAGTCAATTCCTAGTCCTGTGCCTTAATCACTAGACAACTCTCCCTCTCTCTTTTTTTTTTTTTTTGCATTGGGTCACCCCTGCTTAACACAGCCCTGGTCTAGAGTCGCTTGCTCTTGCTGTCCCACACACCCAGACAGGAATGAATTCCATTGCTCAGTTTAGCTTCATGTAAACACCTTTGTTACTTTCATTGTGTTGCAACTTCTAAAGAGCTCTTTGCCCTTTGGTGAATTCCCCTGCGTTCTCCCCGAGGCATGCTGGTTCCTGGAGCAAGGCCCTTGGATTGTGCTAATGGGCCAGAACAGTAGAGCTAAGTAATAAAACAGATCAGAGAAAAAACAGATGGACCCTTTGACATGTGGCGTGGGCATATTGGCCAGCACAGAGCCTGGCGCTCTGGTAACACACTGAGTGGGTCTCCTTGGGCCAAGAAGCAGCCTGGCTGTTGTAGGGCTCTTCTTAGTAAAATGTGTGGGGTTTGGGAGGAGGATTTAAATTCTCACGCTACTGCCCCATCATGGTACAGCGTCTTCGGCAGGAACTGTGAGCATCCAGTGGGAGAGGCGGAGGATGATCTGCAGGGCTCTGATACAGACTCCAGTCTGGTTAAAATGGGGACCAGGAGAGGGCTCAGAGCTGCAGCAAGCCTCTTTTAAACCTGTTTCAATGGAACCCTCATGCCCTGGGGTAGAATCCTAGGGGAAGGGCTCCGTATTGGTACCAAAGCCATTGCCAGCTGGGAACGTCCCACGCTGCATGTGTTGTGGCTACTCAAAACATCCAGGTGACAGTGGGAAATAAAACTCAAAAGGAGAATCTGGACCAGCATTATGGGGGCCAGGACACACAGTGGAGCAAGTTTGAGTCCAGCCAGCAGAGGGCAGTGGTGCATACACACACTGTCACACTGGGTAGAAGCAGTGATGCCGTTTGCTCCTGCTCAGGATTGTGTGTTCACTGTTGCAAGTACCATTCAGAGGCCACATCCCGTGGCAGTTGGGAGGCTTTAGAAAGTAGATTGTCGTGTAAGCTAGCGACCTCGGATGTTTGAAATTCAGGCCTTGGGCTGAACTGGCACAAGCCTCTGAATATTGCGGCAAACCTGAGACCCAGCCCCCAGTGGATTCTCAGAGGGAAAGTGAAAAGTTTATTAAAGGCATGGAGCGGTGCCATGGCAGGGGAGGTCCATCAGAGCGAGACTGTCCCGGAGCTGGAGCATTGGATGGTGGCTCCAGGCTCTAGTTGTGTGTCCGGCTGAGGCCTGCACTCGGTTCTCTCAGGATACAAAGCTGTGTGAGGCATTGTATGCAAACATACAATGGTAATGGTAGGGGGCAAACGCCAAGGAGAGGGGGGCTAGGAGCCCCGCTGGTGGGAATGCAGGATCGGAGATGGCCTGGGGCAATGGGCACGGACAGGCATTTGGTTTTGTGGGTGAATTTTCCGGCTGTGCGCTGGAGAAATGACGCAGCTGAGCCCGCAGGAGCCAAGCTCCGGGCCTTGCAGGGAGGGCTCCTGAAGAAGCTGTTCCCTGGAATGCCCACAAGGTGTCGCTCGCCGAACAGTTTCCAGTGTCAGCTGTTCACAGGTCCCCAAAGCACGTGCTGCCCTGTGGCTGAGTGCTGGGAACCCCGGCTCTCCCTAAGGGGGTGCAGAAACGCGTCCCCTGCATCGCCAGCCTGCCTGCCTCCTCTCTCCCTCCCCAGGTCAGCCCCAGGCCCCTCTCCTGCAGCTCCGCCAGGTGGCTTTGTGGATTGGACCATGGCAGGGCCCTGCCCCCAGGAGCTCACAAACCTACAGTCCCCCTGATGGCCCCATTGCTCACTGGGCTTTCCCCCTCTGTAGGGCTCAAAAGCTGCTGTGTGAGAGGATGGAGCCATTCACCAGGCAGGGCTGCCACGCGAAAGTGCGGCTGTTAGCTCCATTGAGGCTGACTTGGAGGGGACTGGGGCTGGCTTAAAGAATTCTGGGCCCCTGTGCACTATGGGAATCGGCCCTCCCCACCTTCGGTCACATTTGGTCACCCTCCCCACCAAGATGAAGGGGTTGCCAGGCCAAACCCGAGCAGCACTGGAACCCCGTGCCCCAGGTCGCAACGTCACCTGCCCCAATCCAGTGCTCCAGGGCTTCCCTGAGATGGGACCCCATGCAAGTGGTCCCAGAGCACGCTTGGTTCATTCGGGCCTGGAGAGCTGGGCTGGGGAGGGGCTGGATCGGTGATTTAAATGGCCCCCGTGGCCCGGAGCCCTGCCTTGGTTCAGGCTGGAGCCGCAGCAGCTGGGAAGGAACATCCATGGAATTCCACCGCCCCCTGCCTGGATCCTAGCGCCACTAGGGGTGGACGCCCCGAGGCCTCCATCGCTGTCTTGCAGTGCAACAGACGAGTGGGAGCATCGTGCAGCAGGGGGAGATGATCATTGCTAGAGCAGCTGCATGTGGCTATCTTTCCAGGGTGGCTTACTGCTCCTCTGGTTTAATAAACCTTCTAACCCTCCCCCCGCCCCCTAACCCCATTGCAGTCCCTGAGGAGAGGCCTGCTCTTGGGGTACCTGACATGCCTCCAGGTAAAGCTTTACCCCCTCTTTCACTGTGGGCACGGAACCCCCTAGTGGAACATGGGTTAGGTGCCCCCTCCCATTCACCTGGAAGGGGAAAGCACCAGGCTGCTTGCAACAGCATTGCTGGAAGGTGCTCAGATGCCAGGGTGATGGGCACAGTGTAAGAGCCTGGACAGGATGGAATATGGCCTGGAGAATGGGGCCGAACCGGAATCTGTTGGGCTTTGGCTTTCTTTTCTGATTCTTTTGCATGGGTTGGAGCTGGGACACTCTGGCAACGAGCCAGTGCTGCCCCTGCCACCCCAGCCCAGTGACACCTCTCTCCCACCCTAGTGACACCCAACTGATCCCTGTGTTCCAGAGAGGAGCAGCCTGCTCGGGAGAGCCCAGGGCCCAGCTGGTACCCTGGTACGGGCCTTGCAGCAGCTGAAGACCTAGTGATCTCAAGAGGTTTGTGCCGGGGAGCGGGAGGGAAAGGGGACGGGATGGGGGGAGGGGTTGGTGATTGTCTTGGATTTAATTTCGTGGCCTTTGCTGCACAAAGGAGCCATCCCGGCGCTGTGCGGGCAGCAGGAAGGCTATTTCCAAGTCTAATTGGCTGCTGAGCAGGGGGCGGGGGGCTGCACAAAGAGGTGTAATCAGCATGGAAGGGCAGCACCTTGGCGTCATGCTCTTTGCATGAATCTGTCTGACACGTGCCGCCTGGTGTGTCTGCATGAAGCAGCGTGAAATGGCTCCCCTCGCCCTGCACCCTCCCAAATTATCTGCAGCAGCTGACCTGTCAGCCGACAGATCGGAGAAGCCAACCTCCAAATCCCTGCTATCCTTGCCAAACCCAGAACAGATGTGAACGAAGTCCCCAGACACAGACGGCAACATTTGGTAACTGAGTGGTACCTGCAGAATGAGCCTCTGTGGAAAGAACCCCCTCTTGCTAAGGGCCAGGGTGGATGCTGCTCCTCAGTTCAGAGGGGCAGAGCAGCGAGATCTTACGGCTGGAGAGAGACCTCATCCATTCCCACTGGTAGCAGGTCATGTGCGATGCACAAGGAAGGACCGGGGTAACACGCATGTGACACAGACGGGAAATAGGCAACATTCACCAGGTCGTAGATTCCAAGGCCAGAAGAGACCACTGTGATCACCTAGTCCGAGCTCGTGGATAACACAGGCCAGAGACCTGATTCCCGGGGCAGATTTTCTAGGAAAACATCTGGTCTTGATTTTAAAATTGCCAGTGATGGAGAATCCACCATGACCCCTGGACAATTGTTCCAATGGTTAAATACTTTCACCTTGTTTGCCTCATTTCCAGTCTGAATGTGTCCAACTTGAACTTCCAGCCACAGGATTTGTGTTACACCTTTCTCTGCTTTCTCCCACAGGGCAACAGATCACATACCCCTGCTGGCCTATCAGTGTCACCCACAGGGAGGGGAAACATGACCCATCACGGCCACTCTGTTATTGCTGGAGCCTGGCACCTCTCTCTCTAGAGGGAAGCGGTGCCATGGTCCCTTTAAGAATCAAGTCTGTCTCCTGCTAAAGAAACCAACCTGTGACATGGCTGGTTTGGCCAATTCTCGACCTCTGTCTGGTCCTCCTTTCAAATGGGGATGTCCGCTCCTCCCTGGATCGCTGCATCTTAAGAGAGCTCAGTCCCTTGAGCGGGCGCAGAATGCCACTGCCTGCTTCATGGGCCACCTCTCTCCTAGGGAGAACCTTACATCCCTGCTCCAAAAGAGCTGCTGGCTTTGAGCAGTAAAACACTACCTTGGCTTGGGTCCTGGCTACATCCGACCCCCTCCCTCCCTCCCTTTCCTGGTCACCCAGATGCCACCGTGATGGGCTTTGTAGCAGAAACTAGAGATGGAAACAAGGATGCTCATATAGGACACACAGGGTAGTTGTCCCAAGTTTAAACAGCCGGCTGCCAGAGGCAGGGCATTCTCCTCTGTGCGGATCTCTCTTCTGTGATCCACTGGAGCCTGATCTCTCTTACACACACAGGGTTGGAGGGGCCAAGGCCATCAGTTCACATTTGTGTTCTGTGCCCAGAGCATCGGCTGGGCTTGGGCAGCTAAATGTGCAAACCAATCTCAGCGACCCGGCCTGTGTGAGCGGGACCCGGAGGGGAGATGGGCTGTGTTCCCATTGCCGCACCTGGAGGAAGGGGAACAAGTGGGGTCACACGATTGCGCCACTCACATGCGTGTGCCCGCCCATGAGGATTGGACCCTGCACTGCAGTCAGAGCCATCTCGCTGTGCCTCCATTACAAGCTCTGCTGTGAACAACAATATCATTGCGGGTTCTCTTCCTGGCTCTGCCACTACCTGGCCATGTGGCCTTGGTGCAAGTCACCTCCTCTCAATGGGCCTCAGTCTCCCTATCTGTAAAACAGGGAGGAATGCCTGACCCTCATCACAAGGTGTCTGTGAGGCCTAATTCCACCATGTCTGTGATGAGCTTCACCATCCTTAGCTGAAAGACGCAATATAAAAGCAGTGAAATGTTATTCCTCTTCCACTCTGGGGGCAATCAGACCCTCCCTGGCCACGTCCCGCCCAACGAGAAGTGCTGCCTATGTCCAACTCTTCCAGATCTGCAGACAGAGCGGCTGGGACGTCTCTTCCAGGGCTGGGGCAGCTGCTCCGTTCTTGGGGCATCCCTCCCTTCTGTTCCGTTTCCGAGCAGCCATAAACTGTCCCCTGTTGGATTTGGCCCTCAAAGCTGTCACGGGCTCAGTTAGACAACAATACTTAAACTCGACTTAAAAATGGCTTCGTGCAGTCCTGTTTCCTGAGCCAGCTGGCTCGGAGGGGGCCTGGGCAGCGCTGGAAACGGGCGCCCTGGGCGAGGGCTGGCATGGCTAGCTGTGGGCTGGAGGGTGGGCCACACCGGCCTGGCGTAGCGAGAGCTGGGGCTGGAGGAGGGAGTGGAGGTGCTGCAGGTTGCTCCATGCTGGCAGCGTTTGCATTTGATTTCCATGTGAATGGAGCAGGTCAAGTTGAAAGTTGAAAGGCTTGTGCCTGCAGGTCCCTGTGGGAAGTGGGGACAAAGGAGCCTGTCCCCAGGGCACCGCCTATGCCTGCCTTTCTAAAGGCCCCCAGCCCTCTCCCCCCAACTCCCCAGCCGGCAGGCCCTAGCACTGCCATCTGGGGAGAGGGGGAAGGGCCTGCTGCAGAGAAAGCCATTTCCCTAATGGACGTAGTCACCGTAACAGGCATGAATGGAGACAAAGGGCTTCTCTGCCGCAAGCACAGGGGAACCTGCGGCCCCACCGCCTCGCCTCGCCTCACCTCGCCTCGCCCCGCCCCGCCCTGTAAATCTCCATCTGTCAGCCCTGCTGCACACTGTGGTCAGCTGATGCTAAGACCCAGACCTTGACCCTTGACCCCGCGAGCAAACGTCTGTGGAGCTGACAAGAAGATGGGGGGCCAGACCAGCCTTTTATGCACATGCTTTGCCTTTCCATTTCCAGCTCTCTAGGAGCCTGTGGTGCCAGGGCACTGGCTGTAACATCCCCACCTTGGCAGGGGACAAAGGAGCAGACAGAGAGGGGCCTAGGAGACCACGAGTGCAGAGAACAGAGAGAAAGAGACGGAGCGGGGGAGGAAAGACTGGAGAGGGGACGGTATCGAAGCAGCCGGACGCTGGGTCTGTCTACACTGCAGCTGGCCCCTGTCAGCGAGCTTGGCCTGCGGGGCGGTAAAACTGCAGTGTAGACACTGGGTCTTGGAGCCCTCCTCCCTGGCAGGGTCCCAGAGCCCAGACTGCAGCCTGAGCCCCAATAGCTGTCCCACAATTAAACAGCCCCGCAGCCCAGCCGTGGGTGTTTCATCGCAGTGTAGACAGACCCTGCTAGGCAGAGACAGGCATAGGAGAGAAAGAGATGAAGCCAGACAGAAAGGGAACTAGAAGGAAAATCAAGACCAGGCAGTTAAAGCAGGGCCAACTTTTCCTGGGTTCTTTGGCGTCACTCACAGAGCAGCTGCCTGAAGAGTGTGTTTAACACAAGAGCTTAGAGCAGCAACTGCTTTAGATCTCCCACCGTACTCTGTACGACATGTGGCTTGGCTATTTTAGACCCTGGAATCCCATGGTGAGCCCCCAGTATCACGCCTTCCCCATCCCCAAAGAGCCCTGTGGCAGCGCTGCTCCTGAAATGGCCCATGGGGTCACAGTACAGCCATGAGAGGGCTCTGCCTGTCCCCAGAGGCCTGATAGCCAAGAAAGGAGACCCCAGTCTGGGTTAGCACAAGGCATCATGCTGTATCTGTCAATGGAACTGTTTCCCTTTGGGTTTACAGGCAATGGATCGCAGGGCCGCGTTTGATAGCGGCTGGCATGGCAAGCAGTGAGGTGGCACTCTGTGACAACCTGCATCCCCGGAGAAACGATTTCCGAGGGTACAGGAAAATAACCGTAAGACTACATGGGTGCTTTTTCGAATACAAGGCCACTCAGGGAGAGAGTTCCTCTGGGCTCAGTTTTTAGTCCTCTTCTTTTCTTGCTGTATTCTGGATTGTCAGGCTGCTTGGAATCATCTGTACACACGTATGCAGAGGATATTGCGCTTTGCATTGTGGGTCGTGAAACAGATGTATTGGAGAAGGAACTGAACGAGGACTGAGAAGTGGGAACTATATGGGCAAAGATCCACAAATTCCAACTGACTTCAGCAAAAACCCAGTCCACCGACTTCACCATATGAGGTTTAACTACAGCCCGAAACTGACATTGGATGGCGAAGATGTTGCTGTTGAGAGGACTCCTATATATCTCAGAGTGGCCTTGGACCTAGAGCTAAGCTTTAGACCACAAGTCATAAAGTGGCAGAATCTTGACTATATCACTGGGGTTCATGCCTTAGGACACTGAAAACAACATACTGCTTGATAGTTTGCCCAATGCATGAGTGTGCCTCACCTGTCTGGTCACATACAGCTCCTAGTAACCTTGGCAAGGTCCATGCTGTGCTGTCGTCTGGAGTCCACGTGATAACTGGAGCTGTAAGATCTACTCCAGTGGCAATTTGTGAACAACAGTCTGATGTTCAACCTCTTGAGAACTGTAGAAAAGAACAGCTAATTCGGTATGGAAATCATCTTTGTTCAGTGTTCAAGGCTGTTCAGAAACTCAGAAACCATGTCAAGGCTGAAACAATCATCTTGTTTGGAAAAGTGTGTGAAGAAGTGTCAGCCCAGTAGTTCACCTTCATGGACCCATTTGCTTTAGTAAATGTCCCTCCCTTTTGGAACCCTGCTTGAGGGAACACGCGGACTTGGCTACTGTAAGGAAAATTGCCCACAAGAGCACCCAACAGGAACAGTCACAAGGCAAACAGAGTCATGTGTACACTGGTGGGGGTTCAGCAGATGTATCCTCCATGAATGGTGGTCGTGGTGTCTTTATCCAGTGGCCTAATGGAGAAAGTACAACAAAGAGCATTAGTTCAGGATGTATTAGCTTGGATTGTATGGCTGACATGAATGCTATTCTCACTGCACTGCAAGAAATAGAGAAGAAATAGAGGCGGATGTTATGATGTTTGTTTACCCACAGTTGGCGATCCTTGGGTGTTTGTTTTTTTTTAAACCAGAATGCTGTCAACAATGCAATTCAGAAGAAGGATGGGAGAGCAAGGCAATGCATTGGCTTTAAAATGGATTCCATCACATGCAGGTTTATACAGGAGGGAGGTACCTGATGATCTGGGCAAAGTTGGAGGATCGGGTACTCAGATTGGAATGGCAGCCATCGAGGATATTGATGCCCTATCAAGAACATAAGAACAGCCATACTGGGTCAGATCAAAGGTCCATCCAGCCCAGTATCCTGTCTGCTGATAGTGGCCAATGCCAGGTGTCCCAGAGGGAGTGAACCTAACAGGTAATGATCAAGTGATCTCTCTCCTGCCATCCATCTCCACCCTCCGACAAACAGAGGCTAGGGACACCTTTCCTTACCCATCCTGGATAATAGCCACCAATGGACTTAACCTCCATGAATTTATCTAGGTTTTTTTAAACGCTGTTATAGTCCTAACCTTCACAACCTCCTCAGGCAAGGAGTTCCACGTGTTGGCTGTGCGCTGTGTGAAGAACCTCCTTTTATTTGTTTTAAACCTGCTGCCCCTTACTTTCATCTCTTGTTCCGTAGTTCTTATATTATGGGAACAAGTAAATAACTTTTCCTTATTCACTTTAGGATGTGGGGTCTGGGCTGGGCTGACTTTAGTCCCAGGCTGGGGTCTCCTGAATGAGGGGAAACATCCTTTGCTGCTACCCAGGGACAGCAGGCTACTGGTGACAAACCAGGGCTGGGATGAGAGGGGAATGTTGCATGGACTTTATCATATAGGGCCCATCCTGCTTCTCAGAGCCCAGAGGCGAGAATCTAGAGAAGGGTGAGTCATTTCTCAGCTGCATTCTCAGGAGAAGCCGGTAGCCATCCTTGACCAAACACTCAGGAGAGCAACCACAGCAGTTCTGCAGAGAGCTCTGGCTGCCGGGGGATCCAGCTAGGAGAGGGAGTGCTGGGGGCTCTGCAGTTTTTGCAGTGGGGCTGTCTCAGGAGTCGGAGGTGGCTTTGTTGGTGGGGTGGCAAAGTAGGGACTACAAGATGTGAGGCTGGCTGAAATGAAACTGCACAAAAACCTCTCCCTTTGCTCCAGCTAAGGCCCTACTTTGGCCTCTCCCCCTTTCATAAATATCTCCATATCTACCCCAGCTCTCAGAAACCCCTTCTCTCCCATGGGTATTTTNCCCTTTCTTCAGATCATTTATGAATGAATTGAATGGGATTAGTCCTAGGACTGACCCTTGGGGAACATCAAGGAAAATATTAGCTGAAATAAATGGTCAAAAGATTAAAAAATCGTCAGATGGATATCAAAGCATCTCAGAAAATAACATCGACAGTCATGAGATTGCAGACAGGCCACCCCCTGGAAATGGGACTAAGATTTATCCACTCAGCACGTTGTGTTAACACCTGCCCGTGTTTTGAAATGTAGGACTGTAAGGGAAGTCATGCTCTTCAGTTCAGACACCTGGGATCAAGCCCTTACCAAGACCCTGAAAGTCGCCACATTTGGTCTGGAGCTTCATGGCCTGGTAGGATTATCCTGGGACAAGGCAACAACAGCAACTCATGTGTTTGATGTTATACAGAGGCTTGCTTAGCTGTTCTGCTGCACCAGGGCCTACACATGCTACTGTATTATGATCAGTTATCGCATTTCAGTGACTAAAGATATTTCATTGACCACTAAATGGGCAAAGCCCTCAGAAATGTACTGCAAGGAAAAATGTGTCCTTCCCCCACCTCTCACCACCTATCACACATCACTTGTCTTCTTACAGTGTGATGGCCGTGATTTTGTACAGAGCTTAGCACAATGGGACCCTGAGCCTGTTGGGGGCCTCTGGGCACTACAGTGCTACAGATATAAAAGAACAGTAATGAGGGTCCTGCCCTGGCAGGGAGGCAGGCAAATGGGGTGTTTGGGTTTCCCTCCTAGCTCTGATTGCTCTCATTCCATTTTGGGCTTAAGTGGAAACAATCCAAACTGGCAAAAAAGTGAAGCAGTCATCAGCAGGATGAACTGAAGGGCCCAGGGTTTGGGCACTAGCCTTGGCGACCTGGGTTCAATTCCCTGCTGTGCTGCAGACTTCCTCGATGACTGTGGGCAAGTCATTTAGCCTCTCTGTGCCTCAGTTTCTCTGGGGAGGCTAGAACTTCCCTACTGCACGGGTATTGTGAGGATAAATCCATTAAGGGTTGTGAGACACTCAAATGGGATGATAAGTACCTAGATGGATAGAGATCTCTTCTTTTTCCAACAGGGAGTAAATCTCAATCCCTTGTGCCATCAGAGACAGAGCTCCAGTATCAGTAACTTCGTAGGTTTCTAATGGTTTGGAGTAGATCACCGGTGTGCGCGCATGGGGGAATGTTTTCTTTCTTTCTTTCTTTCTTTCTTTCTTTCTTTCTTTCTTTCTACTTTTTAATGAGCCTTTGAGTCAAACCCAAAATGGATTCCAGCTCTGGCAGCCTGGTAGCAGCTGGCATGGGCTAGGTATGTGCTCTGGCAGAATTTCCCTGTGGAATGGTTGGCCAGGCTAACTCACTGAGTGTCTGGGGGAAAAGAAGGGAGGCGCGGGGAATTACATGTCAGCGTAAAAAAAAAAAGGGCAGATAAAAATGACAAGCTAATTGATTGAGAAATGGATTTTTTCTTCCTCCAAGTGCAAGTCTCCAGACCATAGGAGCTTCCTTAATATGCAATAGATGATGATAGTTCTAAGGCTTCGAACACCAGGCATGCATGAGCCCAAACAGAATCAAATGAATCTGAGATTGCTTGGAAATGGCCACTTTTCAGACAACACTGGGACTTTCCATGGGTTAGCTGTGCTCATTGGTCTCTATTTTGTTCGACATTTTGTCATTTAAAATACAAAGCTGAGTATCACTTGAAAATTTGAATTGAGGCAGGAAATGTTAGTGGCTCTGGGCTGGCATGCCTGCCCAGGACCTATGTCCATGCAGATGGACCCTGCAAACCTGCGGATCCCATCGGGATTCTTACTGAAAGATTGGGGCCTAGTTGGACAAACACATATCAATAAAATAAATGGCACTTATACCAGGGTTTTAAAGTGCTATACAGATATTAGGAATTCCATCCTGCTCCCAATAAATGCAAGGAGAGGCAGATCCAACTGTAGCCAATTCATCCCCAGAACACTTCTGTGTGGTAAGAAATATCTTTGCTTTACAGTCAGGGAAACTGAGGCATGGCAAGAGACTAGCTGACTTACCCAAGGTCACACACCACAGGTGATTGTCATGAACCATGATCAGAACTCAGGAGTGCCTGGTTCGTAGACACACGTTCCATCCACTAAACTAGACCATTGCTGCTTTTCACCAGGTCGCTGGTGGGTTTTTCAGCAGTGAAGTGGTTAACAGTCTTGGCTTGGCAAATGGCTATACTGTAATTAACAGGAATAAGTGTTCACCCCAGTGAGTGGAAATAAAGTTCATAGCTGGGTAGGTGCCACTGCCCCAGGCATCAAGAAGCAGACTCAGAAAAGCAGGGCACCAGTCTGAATTGTATTGAGGACCTCAGTACAGGGATGGAGCATGGACTTGTCAGTCACACTGGAGGTTTCTATAGTCCTTGCTGATAACCTGGAATGACCTTCCTTTAAAGCCAGTTCTCAGAAAGGCCTCTCTGAAAATACAAACAGGGAAACCTTCAAAGAGTGATACAGATAAGGTGAGTAAATAGAACTTCCCAGGGATCAAAGGGGGAGGGCGCCAGGGTTTATATTCCAACCTGTGATCTTTCATCCACATCCGGATGGCAGTTCGTTATACTGCCCTTGGAGGGGACTGTTGAGGAGCAGGTCTGGGGAGATACAGGAAAACAGCCAGTACTGCCAGGTGCACGGGCAGGGCAGGGACAGGAGACTTAGCTCTGTCAGCTCAAAACAGCCTTCGAGTCGTCTCCTTTTGCGGGGAAGGAATCATGATGTGAGAGTGAGCATTCACCCCAGGCTGCCAGCTAACCTGGCCTTAGGCCTCCTGAACCAGCCAGGAAGGGGCATTCTGATCCCAGCCCCTGGGCTCCAACCTGGCCCTGGCATTCTGGTCCTGAGTTGGCTCCCAAACCAGGAGGGGCCCGTCTCCTGTCTCAGGTTCCCAGCAGCCCAGACCGTGAGGTTTCAGCCCAAGAGGGCAGAAGCACAGAAGGCAACTTCTCTTTCTCACGAGTCTCAACGTTCTGAGCCAGGCCTCTCCCCTGAAGGTTTGGTGCTGCTGAGTCTGACCCCAAGTCCAGGCCGGACCTGAACGCCCCGTCCGAGCCCCTCTGCAGTAGATTTAACGACAAGCTAAGACTCCACCACCACCACCCCCACATATCATGGCCTGAGACTTGTAGTTGCCTGTTTGATGCCTATCTCTCCTGCATTCTGCTCCTGGGTTGGCCTGGTGAGTCACTGCTGGAGGGCTGGCTAGCGTGCACCCCTCTGTGCTAGTGCAGACTTGCTCCTTCTGACAGGGAGCTCCTTCCGCCTACCCCTGATCTCACTCCACCAGACATCATGTCATCTAGGCCTGTTCTGCACTATTGAAAGGGTTTGGCCCTGCTTCTCTCCACCCTCCTTCCAAATCCCATCCACAGCAGATGCTAGCCTTGCTTCCCTAAGCCACTCTGCAACGAAAACTTGGTCCAAATGGTTGGATTCGCAGCCTGAGCAGCAGAGCTTAGCCAGGGCCAGGGCCTCTGAAATTGGGAAGTCAGAACAGTGGGCTCCCTAGCTCCCCTTCCCATTTGGGAGATAGACCTGGGTAGCCACTGAGTTTGAGGGGTCCAGACTTGGCGACTCCAAGAGTCTCACACTGCATGCTTGCTGGAACCTGTAGGCCACCAGCTTTGCTTGCACTCGCGCTTCCTTTGATACACAAGCAGAAATTGCTTGTTGGTTGAGTTCACCAGTAATGATAACCTGCAGCTTGTCCTTCCTCTGGGAGCAGGGACTGGCCAGGGCCACACTTTAGCACTCCACAAGCTGCATTTAGCTCTGAGGAAGTCCTGGAGTCATCCCAGTGCAGTGCAGTCTGTTGTAGAGCCCAGGTACTGGGTGCAGAGGGAGATACCTTCACGTGGGCAGTTTGGATTTTAACCCTGAAGCAATCAGGCTTCTCTGCATTAGACCGTAACACACACACTTAACCAACTCATTTAAAAAGGAGAATGACCCCTGCCCAGGTTGTAAAGGGGTCCCTGCGGCTTCCTAGAGCAACAGAGAGACAGTAACTCAGTTATTGAACTAAAGGAGTAGCCCTTCTAACTCTGATCAGCAGAAGAGACCCTGCCTGACTGCCTTGCTCTCCATGTGGTCCAGAAGGCAGGAGCATCAGCAGAGATATTCACAGCTGAGTAGGAATCGAGTAATTAAAATTAACATGAGCAGTGTGCAAAATCCCCCAGCTGGCTTTCAGATCTCAACTATCAAGTTTATTCTGTAGAGGCCCATTTTAACTGTCCATCAAGGGCATCTTGAGATTAGTTTGTATTAGACTGGACCAAATGCTTTCCTGGTATAACTCCATTGCATGGGTGTGTTACTGGACGCCTGACAGTTGCTTCCAAGGTTTAGCTGTGCTCACCTCTAAGTCATCCCAGGAGATATTCCCAGAGAGGGTGAGGCTCTTTGAAGCTCTCACAATTAACTGGAACGCCCTGTTTAAAGACGCCGGGATACACACTCTAAAACATGTATAGGCAGCTCCCTGCAGGAAGTTTTTGCCAGACAACCTGGAGCCCCATATGTGAAATGCTGGGCTCTGGTGCATGCCCCATATGACAGCTGCTCTTTCAGCCTGGTTCCTGCACAGCACTCCCACGCACAGCCAAACAAGCAGGTGGAAATATACGGGCAATCAAAATAATGTGGCCTATTTCAGACCTCTCTTGCTAATCATAGGGTGGCTACACCCGCACTTCGGTCATTTGTTATTCTAGCTGAGCTAAGTTTACAGATCCATCTTTAGCTCCTTACAGTTGCACAAGTCCAGGGCAACCCTCCTGGGATGAAGTCATTTGTTTTCGCAGAATTTCACCCTGAACTCTTTGCCTTATCAGCTTTCCCTCTCGTTGCTAATCGCACTTCCAAAATCCGCTGCTTTAATTTTAAAGTTTCAGAGGGGTAGCCGTGTTAGTCTGTATCTGTAAAAAGCAACAAAGAGTCCTGTGGCACCTTATAGACTTACAGATGTATTGGAGCATGAGTTTTCGTGTGTGAATACTCACATGCGTCTGACAAAGTGGGTATTCACCCCTGAAAGCTCATGCTCCAATACGTCTGTTGGTCTATAAGGTGCCACAGGACTCTTTGTTGCTTTAATTTTGTTTTCCCGCTGATGAACTCTGTGGCCAACTTCTGGACTCCTGCATGAAGCCATAAGGACTGAGCATTGTGTGTGGGACCTCTGTGGGAAGCAGGGAAGGGGAATCTTCCAGGCTTTAGTGAAGCAACCACACGCTACCCCAGGGTTTTGGATCCGTATAGTCCCAGACCCAAAGGCCATGCTTCCACCTCTTCACTATCCAGCTCTCCCCTGCTCTCAAACAACTTCTAGTGCTATCACAGAAAGATCGCTGTGGAAAATAGCTGTGTGGTATGCAGCCAGCAGTCTCCATGCGTGGCCACTCCACAGCCCCTGTGTTATCCTGTCTAGGAGGACCAGACAGCAAATGTGAAAAATTGGGACAGAGAGTGGAGGGTAATAGAAGCCTATTTAAGAAAAAGACCCAAAAATCAGGACTGTCCCTATAAAATCGGGACATCTGGTTACCCTAATCTTGTCCAACAGAATTGCTTTGGTTTCTCTGTATATAGGGCTTGTGTGGGGGCAGGCTCCATAACTGTTTCATGCCCTGGCTAGCATCCAGGGATGCTATAGGTTGGTTCATTCTGAATCTGTGAAGTCTTCTGCAGTTTACTGGGTGTAAGACTGGGCTGGGAGAACTGGTTTGGCTAAAATAAAAATTCCTCCTCAGGAACTTTCACCCATATTTAGAACCAAACGCAAATCAGAACTTTCTAGAGGTTCTGAAACGTTTGATTATGTCTAAAGCAGAGGAATCTCTGGACTCCCCATTGGCGGCTGCGGGGCGAGCTCCCCCCCACCCCTTACTGTATGGCGGGGGGAGGGGACGCAGGTAGCCCCCACCAGGTGGCAGGGGGAAGCAGGATCCCTGGCTGCCTGTGTGTAGAGCATAGTGGGGAATCATTCCCACAGTAAGAATGGAGGCGGTGGGGAGCCCACCTTGCAGCTGGAGGGGGGAGAAGCAGGATCCCTGCCCAGGGACGATGACCCCACCGAGCAGTCCCCGCCTGGTTCATTCATAAAGTCCCCAGTTGCGGTCACCTAGCGACCCCAGCCGCACAACGTTCAAATGGCAGCGGCGGAGCCAATGGGAAGGAGGCGTGTGGGGTCGAAGGGCCTGGAGTGTCTGGGACCCGCCGCAGCCTCTGCTACCCCACGGTGCCCCCTCCAGTGTTCCGCTCTGCGGTAAGATGGGCCGGGGAGGGGCATCAGGAGCAAGGGGCCGGGGCTCCCTTCCTCTCCCCTGGAAGCAGAGTGTCTGTGTGCAGAGCCCCAAGCCCCTGGTCGGCGGGGGGAGGGTATCTCCCTCCTGCGGGTGGTGGTGGGGCAAGGGAGGCATCCCAGAGCCCCTCTCCGCAGGCAAGGCGGGAGGGAGAAGAGAAATCCCAGAGTCCCTGTTGGAGGCGATAGCTTGGGAGTGATATTCATGTTTCGAGTCCTGTGAGGCCCCAACCCTGATCCTAGGGTAGTATCTAGGAGGGGGGAGCCCGTTTCCCAATCACCAACCCTAGTGCAGGACCCCAGGCTGGGTGTGTACATATCAGGGCCAACGGACTCGGTACTTAGGGTGAGACAATGGGATGAGCTGGACTCAAAGGGCACTGGCAATGTAAGGAGAACATGGTAGGGAATCCTGAGAGGGGTGGGATGTGTCCTTTTGCCCCAGGGTTTTGGGTATTAGTGGGGCACAGAGTGCCTGACCCATAGGTGCTGGACGCTAGTTGGCAGCTGGGAGGGGATCAGTTCTTGGTCTTGTTTCTGGTTACATCTGGTTCTGATTTTCTGTGGGGGATGGGTGTCCAGAAAGGGCTGGGAAATGCAGTTTATCAGGTTGCCCCAAAGCCATGGAGGATATCTCCCACTGCTGCACGTTTCAGTGACAGCAAAGGTATCATCAGCCAGAAGGTCAGAGTGTCAGATGCTGCGGTGGCCTTTGAAAAGGCCTGAACAATTGTGCGACTGATAAAAAGGTGAGTTCTGCAAGCAACAGTGAGAGAAGTAGGGCTTGCTCCTTCAGGCCTAGGAAAGAATACCCCTTCGTGTCCAGAACTGCATGCCGGGTAGGCCCTTTATGGAAATTTTTTTACCTCTCTGTGATGTGTCAGGTAGCAAACTTTACCTGAGGCAGGAGACTGGAATTGATGGGCTGATCCAGTCTGACTAAGCCCCTATCTGCAGGCAATCAATATTATAGCTTTAGCAAGTACGGAACAGTTCAGATGATGCAACGTTAGACAGCCAAATGGGAGAGCCAAGCCATGATGTGTTTTCCACTCGTTCAGACCATAAAGTGGGTGAGGCATTGCAGAGGCTCCAGAGATAATATGCGTCTGCTTTGTGACTCCGTGGTTAGTTGGCTTGTCTCTGCTGTGTCTAAAATGAGGCTAAACCCAGGTTTACTTGATCTGGTTTGGAAGACTATTTACACGATCTAGAATTCTGTTTTTAAAATGCAGTTTGACTCTTAAAAATGGCATAATAGGGCTCCACCTTCATTGTCCTGCTGTGATTTTCAAGGTCATACTTACCCAAATCTGTTTTCTCTAAGCACTAGCCCCACAAACTGCCCCGGGCTCTGAAAGTCAAGCTGGGTTCTTGACTTCTCACATCTCACCACAGACAAAAGATTCGTGGCTCAGTTACAGCTGTGCAGTCTCAATGCACTGTGACTGAGACAGAATGAGACCCTGCAACGGGGACTTTGTAAATCATTTTCTTGATGAGGCCAGACTAGAGCCCCGCTCCCTCCCCAGAGCTGTGCTGGCAGTGCTAGCAGGAGTAAAAAGGCTTATCTTGGTCATTACACTCAGTATGTGTGTTTCTGGCTGCACAGAGGGAGCAGTTCCATTGAATAAGAAGGTGCCTTTGTAGTTAATTTTCAGTGCAGTGCTCTGGGAATACATGTTCATCCGATTTACGGATTCAGGTGTGAACAGTTAATGGTATGTCTACAGTGCCGTCGGGAGGTGTGATTGCAGCACGTGTAGACATACTTGAGCTATGTGGGGGCTTGTCTACACTTGGAACAACGATGCTGTAGTGCTTCAGTGTAGACAGTACCAGTGCCGACGGGAGGGGTTCTCCTGTTGGTGGAGGTAGTCCATCTCCCTGAGAGGCAGTAGCTAGGTTGATGGAAGAATTCTTCTGTTGACCTAGCACTGTCTACACTAGGGGTTAGGTTGGCTTAATTAGATTGCACAGGAATGTGGATTCTTCACACCTCTGAGTGAGGTAGCTGCCTCGACCATACGTTTTCGTGTAGACCAGGCCTGAGTGTGAAGGGTTTTGACTCTTGAGCTGGTTCCGCCAACAGCTTTAATCTTCCTGAAGACAGGGAACCAGTGCCATCAGTGAGTCGGGAAGCGTTACAACTGCTAGTGAGGGAAGGAGGTTGGGAAACAAAGAAAATCCCAGGGATGAAGGGCCAGGGAAAAACCCAATCAACTTGTATTGTGCCTGAAAATCTCCAAAGTCCCAGAACAAGGAAAGGAGGGTTGACTCACATGTTGATTTCTTTGGCTGCTGTTGCTTAATAACCTCATCATTTCTTAGCGGCCCTGGTGAGGCTTTGAAGTGAAAGCTCTGGTAAGGTGAAGTGGGGCTGCTGTCCTCCACACCTTTCCCTGCTCCTGTTGTGTAGCTGGAGACAATGGTCTGAGTCAGCTACCGGGAAGGTTCTCTGGGCTGGGGCAGAGCTGGCAGCATTATCTTTCTACAGGAAAAGGCAGAGTCTGCAAAATACAGCCCCAAAATGGAGGGTAACGCACTAAAAATGTAGAATGTCGCCTCCCCTGGAGCCCTCACAGTTGTACCCCTGGAGTTTGCCAGTGCCCAAGGGCCCCTGCGGCTCAGCATAGCACTGCGTGGACATGAGCCATGTCTTGAGGGAAATGGAAGGTCAGTCTGCCGTCATGCCTGCCTAGCTTCCCCTCCCCAGGCACAGCGCTGGGCTGTTGGCATTTGATGCTAGCGTTTTATTTGCTGGTGGTACAGAGAACTAGTTGTACTGTACACGCCCCTCCCCTCTTCAGCTCAAATGTGATATTTGTTCTGCAGTTGGTGCCCAGGCTGGCTTCTGTCCAGCTACAAGAATGTAGAGTTGTGTGGCTGTGGATCCCGGGCGGGGGGGGGGGGGGTGGGGGGNGGGGGGGGGGGGGGGGGGGGGGGGGGGGGGGGGGGGGGCGGTGGAAGACAGCAGGGGCGTCTAATGAGAAAGGAGAAATCAGGCCTCTCCCCTCCCCCTCCACCCTGGCCCTGTGGTGTGGTTGGGAAGATCTCACCTCCTGGAAAACCTGTTTGGTCAGAAACAAATAACAATGCTGGAGACCTACTGTGCAGCCAGCACAAAACCTCCTGACGTGGCTAAGAATTCCACGGCCCACCTGTTTGGCTTTGTCCCTTCTGCGCCCTCCCGTGGGTGTAAGCGGGTTCACCTGAACCTGATGGTATCTTCCACTTCTGCATGTAGCACCTTAGCTCCCTCGGGGAGATGGGGAGGGCCTTGACCCCCTTTGCTCAGACTCCTGACCTGATGAAGTGTCGCTCCACCAGGGGAGTGGTGGGAAAGCCAGGGCAGGACGTGGGGAAGGGTCTGCTCTCTCTCTCTCTGCTGGGTCCTCTGATTTCTCTCTCAGGATGGTTTCCAGCAGATGGAGAATTGGGGGCAGGATGCTGCTGCAACCTTTGCCTACTTGCAGGTACCTCTACAGCAAGGAGGAGGAGGTTAATAAGGGATGGGAATGGTTGCTCTAAAGGCAGAGGACTAGGAGTCGGGGTTCCCAGGCTCTGTGTGGTGTGGGTGAGTCAGTCTCTGTGTGCTTCAGTGTTCCCATCTGTGAAATGGGGATAATGAGGCTCACTCACAGGATGCGACGCCAGCGATGATTGTTGTTATTATTAGAACACCCAAGAACATGCTCGGTGTTGTGAGACCGCAGTCATTCCCGTTCAAGATTCCTGGCTGGCAGAGACCATGTCAGGGCTGCAGAGAATGGTCTGACTAATGATCCCCTCGTGGAGAGCTGGCATTTCAGATCATGCCTTTCGTAATCTGCAGATGTTTGGTTCCCCACTCCACCTGAAGGCAGTGGAAAGGTGCCTCAGTCTGGTGTGGTTATAACAGAGTCGAGGAAGCAGAGTTGTGATCTGTCCCATGAGAATGTCTGCCTCTCCACCCAGAATGATTTGTGCCGCTGTAGTAGCTGAGAGGCAGCATGGTCTAGTGGATAGGATACTGGTCTGAAAGCCAGGAGACCTGGTTCCATTCCTGCCTTTGCCACCCACTTGGTATGTGACCTTAGTCAAGTCACTTCACCCCTCTGTGCCTGTTTCCCCTCCCACTCTTTGTCTTCCGTGTCTGTTTGGATTGGAAGCTTGGCAGGGCCAGGATCGTCTCTTATTGTGTTTGTGTACAGCCCTCAGCACAATGGGACCCTGATTTCGGCTGGAGTCTCTGAGCGCTACTGGAATAGTGTACAGTCATACCCCAAACAGCACACCCTCCCTCTCTACGGGGCTGTAAGAGGGGTAGCCCCACAGAGAGTCTTGCCTATGTTTCCCCTCCCTAGCTCAGCAATCACTCTGCCATGGCACTGACCAGCTGGGGCTGTGGTCTCTGCACTGAGTGGCTCTTTCTTTTGGCTGCCTTGGGGTGGGGGCTGTAAAAAGCCAAGGGTCAGAGAAGGGACTCAATGCGCCATCTGTAAGTGTGCCTGCTAGGACCCCCACCTAGCTCTTTCCAGGTCACGTGGCGGGATTCCCCTCGGGCTATGAGGAAGGGAGGGGGGCAGCCTTCTGTCTTGTCAGGTTCAGTGTGTCTGAAGTCACCAGACGGCGAATGCACTCGAAGCTCCTGCTGCAGTGGATCAGCTGGCGGGTCGTCCCTCCTTGGGGAGTCCGACTCCCCCCCCATTATGGTGCTAGACACTGAGGCAGAGAGCACCCCTGAGACAAGGGAGAAATGCGCTAGTGACACAGCAAGGTGAACAACTGCGCACAGCTAATCAGCTGTGGTGTGTCTGGAGCCGCCCCCTCCTGCTGATCAGGTCACGGAAGGCGCAGTGCAGGGGGGTGGTTTGCTCTCCAAGGAGCGTGCTCTGTGCACGGGCTCCCGTCCCTGCCAACCGGCTGAAAGGGAAGTTCACCTTTTGAGTATCAACAGGAAGTTGTGCAAGCAGGTTACTTGAGCCCGTCAGGTGAGCAGTTGGGTTAGTAGAGCTGCTGCTGCAGCAGAGAAGGGAAGCCCCAGAGACACCTCAGGTGGAGCCGGCTGGCTGGTGTTCTGGAATCCAGCTGCAGCCACAAGAGGGAAAGAAAGTACAACTGGTAAGTTACTGGTGTTTGCTGTTCTGTCTCCCTGGGGCCTAGGGACTGGCTGCAGCCCAAAGCGGAGCCAGGCTCCTGCAGTGGCAGAGGGCTTTCAGGAGGCCTGAGCCAAGGCAGGCGGTCCAGCATTTCAAGTTAGGATCAGAGGCTACAGGACAATTCCTTCCGCTTCTTTGCAAAGCTCCCAGATCCATGTGACTCTCAGGGGACCTGCCCAATGGACTGGGCAGGGTTTGAGCAGAGGCCTGGTCTACACTCAAAGCTTAGGCTGACCTAGCAATATCACTCACGGAAAACCCCTTCCCTCGATGTAGGAAGTGTCTATGTCACAGAGCTACTGCTGTAGTGTAGACATGGCCAGAGTGTCTAAACCCACTGACAGGGCTTGATCCTTCTCTTGCTAACGCTGGTGTGAATTGGGAGTGACATGCTGAATTCAGAGGGGTCACAGCAGAGCGAGATGGGAATCAAGCCCTGGGGATTTCTCTCTGGCTGTGCTGAAAGGTAGAAGAAATGAAGCTCTGAAAAGGATTGGATTGCTGAGGGAAGGTGACCAGAAGCTCGGTGGTGGTCGTGGTAGAGGGGCAGGTGGGACACTGCCCTGACCCCTACAATCTCACAGTCCACTGACGTGGGCAACCTACTTCCTGAACATGAAACCAGCCCGACCCAGTGGGCATTTAACTTTGTGGTACATGTGGAAAAAATGTAGGGCCTATTGAAAGGGAGTAACCAGGAGCTGGCTGTGCGCGGGAGCTGAAGGAAAAAAGGGGATTGTGTCAGAGCAGCACTGACCGGGCCTTTGATTGTCTTAGTTTGGGAAGAGCACAATGGAGGGCAGCGTCTGCTTTGGGAGCATCCCCAGGATGTGGTTCTATCTGCAGGGTCTATTTCAAACACATCTCCCTCTCTCATGTTTCCTCCTCCCCTCTCCCCCAGCCCAGCAGCAGCATGGCCAATGCATAGGATCTGGCTGCAGTCTCTGCCGTTGTGGGGCTGGGTAGTAACCTGCTAATCTAGGCAGCCAAAGGGGGGCCAGTTATTGGACTTGTGACAAAACTCCTCTGACTTAGAGGGGAAAGTTCCCCAGCCCACCAGTGACAACCGTGTGTTTGCTGTGGGTTCACGGGAAGGTTGTGCAACTCTGTGCGGTGCAGTGAAGTGCACAGACGAGGGGGGAGGAAGGGGACCTGTCTTTTCCAGGTAGTTTGAAGTGCCCAACACAGGGCACTCATGGTGGGGGAGGGCCCCATGCTTTGATTGCTGCTCACTGCTTGGTGGGGGGGGGGCGCGAGTCATGGCCACGTCAGCAGTGGGGCACTCTGGGCCCCGTATCGCAGGACTGCGACTGCTTTTGGTGCCTCTTTTCCCACTGCGCCTATTAGCTCTGGACGAGAGAGAGACGCCGGCTCTGAGGGCTCGGGGACGCTGCTGACAGCTGGGCTCAGTGGATGTAGGGCTGGAATATCCCGATGGTTTGTGTCTTCTTCTCCAAGCACTGCCCAGACATTACTGAGTTAAACTTCTCAGCCGCCCTTGGTGGTTGCTCCTCCCGCTTGGCGTACCATGCGGAGCGCGTCAGCGCCCGCTCTCTCTATCTATTCGCAGGCCCAGGGCGAGACTTTGTTCAGTGGGATAAGCCATTGACCATGGTCGCGGCTCCCCGTTGCCATTCAGGAGGGCTGCCTTGCTGAGATGAGTGTGTCTTGATAGCCGGAGATTGTGGCAATGGGTACAGTGGATCAGATCAACATGTGCATGACAGACGCTGCCTGTCTCCTTTAGCTATTTAAATAATAAATGTTCAGTCTGTTTACCATGGCTCCCCCTCACCTCCCCATTTTAGTCCCCAGGTACTTCTGGAAGTGATAGCGAAATGCCTTCTACTCTCCAGGGCCCACACTGGTCCTGTGGCACCATCACCCTCCCCTTCCCACCCACGGAGCGAGCATCCCCTTGGTGATGGCTTGGACTGCTTTGGAAGCTTCTCACAACTGTTCCTGCAATGAGCCGGGGGATATAGCGAGATGTGCCTTGCTCTAGTTCTGGGTCTTCCTAGTCCTTCATGTGGAAGCTCAGTCGCTTTTCTGGGTGCCCATCTGGTTGCGGGGCGTTTGCCCCTGCCCCCTAGCCAGTCGGACTGCAAGCTGCAGTTTAGGGAAAGCATGAGCAACCTCAAAGAGGTTCTTTATTTCTTCACATTTTCCATAGTGTCTTTCACCCATGGATCTCAAAGCTCTTCCCACAGCTGGATAACTACCCATCAGGGTCTTCAGTTTGCTATGTTGGCTAGCTGGCTTGCAGCTTAGGGGGCAGAACTAGACCTGGTATTTGCTTGCTGGCAGGGAATGCCCCTGCAGAGCCCACTGGGTTCCTTCTGCCTCCAAAGCAAAATTAATCCCACTTCTAAGTTCTTTACAAGGCACCTTTTTTTGCACTCCAGGGCTGGGTTTCATGCTTGCTAGAGAAGATTGGCTTCTGATTCTGAAGCAGGAAAGACTAGTTTTCAGGGACTAGTTATCCTGGCTGTAGATGTTTGTTTTAGCTGTCAGGCTGTTCGGGGCAGAGGCATTCCCCTTTTGCTGGTGACTGCCAGCTCTGGTTCGAGGCCAAGCTTCAAGCAGGCCGCAGATCCATTGTCACTGATGTATGAACCAGGAAATTGCAGATAAGCGAAGATGCATTTGTCTGTTATCCCCGTGGTGCAGATGGAGGCAGAGGGAGGTGAAGTGACTAGACTGAGGTCACATGGGGGGAGTGTCTGCAGCAGAACACAGAGCTCCTGGCTCCCAGTCCCCAACAGTCACCTGCCAGAATGGGCAACAGACATGGGTAAAAAACGAGTGCCTTTCTGAACCCCGCTCCAGAGCTAAATCCACATCTCCTTTCTGAGCTCTGGAAGAGTTCCCTGGCAAGTCGTGTTCTCCTGCGCTTTGGCTGGGACCGGATGTGCTGAGGGGCCGGGAGCGAGGCTGCCTTGCCAAGGTTTTCCCAGCCCCAAGATATTCCGATGAGCAGCTTGACCTCCCGGTGCATTTCCCGTGCGAATCGCTGAGCCTCTGAGCTTTGCCCGTTGCTAATCCCTGTGGCTAGTGAGAGACAGGAGCAGTTGTAAGCTGTTTAAAATGCCCCTTCGACTAGGATTAAGGAGCGGAGGGCAGTGAAAAGAAAAGCCTCCAGTTTACGGAGCACTGTGTTGGAGTGAGTGCTATTCATGTGAGTGCGGGGAGCTCTGTACATCTGTGTCTGTGGAGCTCTGAGCTTTCTCAGGGCCACTCCTCCTGGGTTCTGTGCAAAGTAACAAGAGTCCTTCGCCTAGCTCCTTCTTTACATCCTCTCACCCTAAATTCCAGCCACCTCTGGCCTCCGCAACTTCAGCCTCTGCTGCCTGCGTGTCCAGGCATGCAAGAATTCACCACAGCAACTCTCCCCAAAGGGCGCGCTGAGAGTGACTCTCACTGAGTGGACCCCGGAGGCCTCTGGGTGCTCAGCATGTGTTCACAGCAAGATCCCCAAAAGTGTGGGTGGGCTCCCTTGACATTAGCTCTCCTCTGGCTGCCCCTCTTCACGGGGGGCACATGACTGTCTCAGGGCTGTGTTTCCTTGCCTGGCACATGTGTGCTTATCATTAGCAGACAGCAGCTCCTCCCTGCGGCCCCCTTTCCCAGACTGAGGCCTGATCATTGTGACAGCGTGGGGAGGAGAGGAGAGGCTTCCTGTAGAGATTCCCAGGTGGCAGTGCCAAGTCATGGACTCCCCCTCTGCAGTACCGTTCTCTCATACTTGTGGCTGCAGATGGGCCAGCCCGGCCTGGCCATCAGGCTAAGTGTAGCAGTCCCCTTTGGAGAGCATGCGATGCTTCCACCACGCGTCCCGTAGAGCCAGGCTGGGACATGCTGGGGAGAGAGGAGCGAAGAACTCCCCCGCCTCCCGAGGGGCTGCCCAACCCGTCAGCAAGGGAGGGCGTCTGGTCTCTTGGGGCAGAGATTCGACCTCAGCGTGATCCCAGTCTCTGCTTGGGAGGTGAGAGATGCCTCTGCAGATCCTGGGCCGGTTTAAGGAGCTGTCTAGGCAAGGGCCCTTTCTGTTCTCTAGGGCTCTGTCTCACCCACTGAGCTGTGGGGGAGATCTTGCACTTCGGATGATCTGGATGCTGGGTGTTTAGCCCTCCCTGTTTCAATGGGATGTTATTTCACATCCCCCACTGACACCATGTCAGTCTCCTTCGTGCAGATGGCTGTAGTGTGTGGGCAGCTCCCCGGGGAGGGTGGGGGGACTGCATGAGGCATCCCAGCAGACCAAGGGGCAGGGCATAGGGGGCCAGCTGGGCATCTCATATGGGCAGATGATGGTGGGGTGGGCGGGGGAAGCCTGGCTGAGGACCATGGAGGAGAAGGGGCTGATCATGGCAGGAGGGAGGGAGGCAGGAGGCCAGACTGTAACTGCTTGCTCCCCTCCTTCTGTCCCCTCTTTTCATTCAAGGAGTTGTCTAGAGCTGCTCTCCCTTGATTGGTGGAGGTTTCTATTTGAAGTGTCTCTGCCTCTGTCAATTGGCTGGAGGGAGAGACCTGGCTGGAAGGGGGTGGGGCCTGTGCCTTGAAATAGGAAGCCCAGCCGGTCTCCCCCGCCTCCTGGCGAAGACGGCAGGCCTGCCAGTGCCTTTGTCTGGCTGAGCTGGCAGAAGCAGGAGGCAGCAGCATTCGGCAGGGAAACCACCCGCTCCTGCCCGCTCTCAGCTGTGTACTGATCTCTGTTCCCTTCTTTGCAGCGAGTGGAGTGTGAACCCGGGGCAGACCCCACCACGCTGCCGGCCCCTTGGACTCATCGGTCTGGGTTCCTCTGGAAGAGCAGAGGGATTTTGCTTTCGGGACTGACATTCAGCCTTAATCTTCGCTACCAGGCATGGGGGGCATGTGACCCTTGATGGACACTGCTGCACAGGGCACGGTGGAGCCGGCGAGCAGAGTGGGCGGCGTGCGGAGGAGCAGCTGGGGGGCGTCCAGCAGCTGAGCAGCATGCCCGTGGAAACCCTCCAGGCTGGGGACATGATGAAGGGGGTTTCGGTGACGGCGCCCTTCACCTCGGCAATGCCATTCCGGATCCTCAACAAGGGGCCTGAGTACTTCCGCCGGCAGGCGGCCACCGGCACCAGGAAGCCAAGCGCTGTAGAGAGGCTGGAGGCGGACAAAGCCAAGTATGTGAAGAGCCAGCAGGTCGCCAGCACCAAGCAGGAGCCGGTGAAGCCGCTCCTGAAGCAGCCCCTCTTCACCCCGGGGGTCCGGAGAGCCATGCTCACTCCCAGCCGCAAGACCCCGCAAGGGGGCCGCAGGGTGGAAGCCTGTGGGCCAAAGACCTCCTTGAACCTAGAGATCCTCAACAACCTCATCAACATCTGTGACAGCCCCCTGCCCTTCCCCAAGTCGGAGAGCCCCCGGGAACACAAGTGGAGAGCAGAGACAAGGGAGCCCCCAGGCAAAGAGTGGGGCGGGCACCCCGCTATGCAGAGGAGGAAGGGCCCCTCGGATGGCATGAGCAAGCTGTCGGAGAGCTCCATCACATCCAAGCCCTCCAGCACGGTGGCCGTGCGCAGAGTGGATGTTCGGCCCTGCGGGGTTCATCGGGACAGGGTGACCCCAACCATCCAGGTCACCCCTGTGCCCATCTCACCTGCCAAGGCCAGGATCCCCTCTGCCAGTTCCCTTAGCTCACCAAATAGAAGCCCCCACGACAGGCGGACAGACAGCGCCAAGCGGCAGATCCTCCTGCACAGGTCCAAGTCCGACCTGAGTGACAGGTACTCCCGGGCCACGGCCGACCTGGAACGCTTCTTCAACTACTGCGGGCTGGACCCCGAGGAGGTGAGGGACATAGGGGTGGAGCACTTTGCCCGGGCCAGCTCGGACATCGTCTCCATCAAGTTTCACAGTGTCAGCACCGCCAGCTCGGAGTGTGCCCGCTCCCAGCACAGCGCCGCCACCCTGGAGGACAGGCATGCGGAGCGCATGCCCTACGGCATCTCCGTCATCGAGCGCAACGCCAGGGTGATCAAGTGGCTGTATGGACTACGGCAAGCCAGAGAGCCCCAAAAGGTATCCAACGTATAGTGACTCCATGGATGCCACAAACTCTGATAGCAAAGCCTTTTCGTGTGTGTGTGTGATGTACAAGGGGGTATTTTAATTTCTTGCATGACTCAGTCTGGTCCCGCTGGGAAACACCCTATGGTGAAGTCTCACTGATAGAGAGTCCTTTAACTCTGGTCCCTGTCCCCTGTTGGCCTCTCCCAGCCCCTTATCCTACCCCTGGCCCGTGGCGTTCAGAGATCCGGTCCCTGCAGCGACGAGACGTCACCAAGCTAAGAACTTCAAGAGTTGCAAGGCCCTAGCAAAGAGACAGGGCGAGTTTCCTTGGCACAGGGGCTGAGGGGAGGAGTGAGGCCAGCCTGGCAGCACAAGTAGGGACATTCAGTATTCTCGGGAGTTACTGCAGGGCTGCATGTTGCCTCGGTCAGCAGAGCTGGCCCTGGGAAGGGGTTTCCATCCTAATAGGAACTGATCCTGTAAATACGCAAGCTATTAATAAAGAGCCTGGAATATCATCCCCCGTGAGCCAGTGCGAGGGCAAAGGTCTGGCTTGCACCTGCTTGCCTGGATCCTCTTTGGCACCTGCCCGCACTGTCCTAGGAATCAGTTGACTGAGACCGCGCCAAGAGGACTGTAAACGCCCTCGCTATCTTGAGGCAGTTGGAAGAACACACGTGTGTACACACCTCATGGGCGAGCCCAGGGGACTCTGTGCAGCTCATGGCCTAGCCAACACACGCCCGCCTCCTGCAGTGCGGCTGAGGGTCTGGTGGTCACAGTGGAGGGCTTTTCTCCAGCCCTGCATGCACAACACAAATATAACCCCCACAGAGACTCTGCCAGAAACCCAGGGGATCTGGTACTAAGACTTTTACCCCATCCTGGACTGCACCCTCCATTCCAGGCAGGGTGGACCAGCTGTGCAGAGCCTGCCCCTTCCTGCCATATTACTGGGAATGTTCTTAGCTGGGTCGCCCGTGTTAGCAGAGCTCTGGTTAACAGTAGCATCCAAAGTGCATCTCATGCATCTTAGAAGCTGGTTTGTGTCAGCCCAGCTCGTGATGCCTCGAATGAGGAGCCATTGTTGGGCACATCATGCAACTTCTGTGCTTCCGCAAGGCATGTATGCCTCCGGCGTGAAGTGTCCTCGCCGGGTGAATGTGCCACCCTATCCCTCCCTCAAGTGGTCACCTTGGGGGTCTTCTGAAACCCCCCAGACCATCTAGTCTTTGTATTTTATGCTCAGTTTTAATAGCTCCCGCAAGGGAGCAGACAAAGCAGTTTTAAGAGGCAGCTTGATCCAGATGAAACTTAATTTTGGTTTTGTTTTGCTCTACACTGAAACTCTGATCACTCTGCTTCAGTTACCAAGAGAACGTCGCCCCCCTCTGCACAAGTTTTCCCGGGGAGTGAATTCTCCCAACCCACATTAGTTAAGCTCTTTTGTGGGGAGGAGGAAATGAGTGTTTATAGGAGAATCCCTGGGTTGCGGAGGGCCTGGAGCTTGGGGCGATTTGTAGCAAACTCGTCTTCATTACGTGGAAAGAACAGCCGGGTCTGCTCTTTGAACAGGGAGCCCAAGCGGCTCCATGGCTCAGGAGGGGCTGGGACAGATCTGTCCCTCCCTAACGTCCCCTTTCTGTTGTACTTTTATCTTGCTGCCCTGGCTGTTGGTTTTGCTCCCCGACTCATTCTTTTTGCAGCTGCTTCTCTGTAGTTGTGTACATTTGCCAGCTTGCGTATTAAAAGGGGATCCTTGGGGAATTGTTTGTGTGTGTCTGGGGGGGGAGAGGGAAGAGGAGTGAACCTTGTAAGTGACATATAATAGGAAAACTGTTCTTTGGGGGGTTGCTAGTTCCTTCGACTGGAAACAGTCTTATCACAAACATCCCCATGATGTTGTGCGTCTTGATTTCATGCCCCAGCAGAGACATTCCTCGTGGATAACTGCCTGCTGTGTGGAGCTACTTGGAAGCGAGTGTAGATTGGCGGGAGCTTTCTGAACTGCCTGGGGGAGATCAATATAACCTCCTACCTCAGCTGGAAAGCGCGCAGGGCAATATAGTAGCGTGGGAGGGACAGTGCCACATGCCAGCACTGGCTCAGTAAAGTTCGGCAGCAAGGCTGAAAATAGCAAGAGACTTGGCTGCTTAGCCATAAAGGCAAAACTCTACCTCCTCAGTGTAGGCTCATCAAGGCTCTTGCTGTGTGTGTGTTTTTTATGTGTGTGTGTGTTTGTTCCTCTTTTCCTCTGCCACAGTCAAAAAAGCCTAAGAGTTCTGGGAATGCTGACCCCAGTTATTTATGAAGATGATTCTGTATTGTTCTCGTCTCATTTTTACTGTATTTTCCGCCATTTGTTCTGTAAAAGCCCGACTGATTTTATTAAAGTCATGTCCTTCGGATGCTCTATATTTGTTTTTTTCGAACTTGGCCGCAAACCAGCTTGATACCCCATAACTATGGCGGGGTGACCACCCTGCAGAGGGATGGTTTCTGAATAAATATAATCCCCTTTTTTGGGCTGATCTCATTATAGCTGGGATCGAAGTGAGTAAATAATGGAGCTTGGGGGTATATACGTGGCCCAGGCAGGGGTCATTCTGGCATATGGGGACCTGTCCCCATCAGAAGGAGAAAATAAAATAAAAGTAAAATAAATCTCCCTGTTTCTCAGTTCTCTGTGCTGTTCATAGTGGAGAGTGTGACCCAAACCCTAGCACTTCCTTGCTCCCTGTGGCCCAGTGCTCCAGATTGTGCAGTACCCGGCTCAGCAGTGGTTTCCGCCCAGCCCCAAAAAGCAGCAGCAGGACATCAAGGCGTCCTCTGCACTCAGTGGCACCTGCAGGAGTTGGAGTGCAGCTAAGGAGGGGGACGGTGCCCACGGGGAATGGGCGGAAGTGCCGCTCTCCATAATTCCAGTCCCTGAGCAGCTGTGCCAGGCTGATTCTGGCCTGCAAGGGGGGGTGTCTCAGCCACTGAGGTACAGGAGCTTCGGAGAAGGGAACGCCCTTGTTTAAGGGAAAATCAAGGAGCAGGCAGAACATGCAGTCTCCCAGGAGAGACAGAGATGGGAAACAGGCACGGTCTCATTTCCAGTTTACTCTTGCCCGGCTGTTAGCTGGTGCTTGTGTCTCAGGAGCTGGGCTCCACAGAAGGTCAGTGCATGCTAGCAGGTTTCATGTGTAATCTGCTAAGTGCGTGTTTAATGGCAAAGCATGTGTTGCCCTGTGCTAGCTGGAGGGCATGCCCAACTTCTAGTCAGCAGTGGATCTGCAGCAGCATGTTTTGGGGGAGTGTGGGGATGTTGTTGGCTGTCTGCCGTGTGAGCTGTGTTATGCACACAGGCTGCTTGCAGCCCCTGTGGGTCATGCCATCTGCTTCTGCACTTGTCTCAGAGCTGGGGGAACTGTGGTGTTGCTGGTATAAGTTGCATGGTTGGACAGCTTCCCTCTTCATCGTTGAAATCTGCACCAATCAAAGGTCTTAAAGGATTCAGGTGCAGCAGGAGAGAGAGACCTGCTCCCATCCTGCTCTGGTGAAGTTAAACCGTCCTAGAAAGAAAGAAATCACTGCATGGCACCAGTCTAGTGTGAGGGCATCACTGCCTCCTAGCTACCACCAGAGGTACAGGCTGCTGGAAGCATCCATGTGCTCTGATTCCAAACAAGCAACCCATCCATGAGCACTGGATTTCCCTCTGCAGCTGGGGAATGTCCCAAGGCAGAGTCGTGCTTTGCATTTTTACAGCACTTTGGGAACAGTCACTAATTAACATCTGGGGAGGCCGATCAGTGCTGATAGGGCAAGTGCTGGCTCAGCTCAGACAACCAGGGACTTTCCATCAGCTCAGCCTGGCTCTGACAACAACTCTGTCTTTGATCCTGGGCAAGTCACTCTCTCAGTTTCCCCATCTGGGAAATGGGGAAGGTGTTCAATACGGGCAGGCATCTAAGGAAGTTTCATTAAAGTTTCTGAAGTGCCCTGAAGAGGAAAAATGCTAAATATTATCTCCAGACAGTTCTGCCAATGCGCCTCAATCCTGACCTATGCCAGCTCTGGTTTACTAGGGCTGGGTCCCTGTATAGTTCTTAGGATGCCCTTGTGTCACATCATCATGGCTTTTTGTCAATAGAAGATCCTTCTGTGAAACAACTCCCCTCCAAGTGAAGATACTTCTGTGAAACAACTCCCCCCGTCTTTAAGAACTGGGATAGAAAGTTTTCCACTTTCAAAGGAGCAATCTCGGTGCATAGTCAAAGGCCATTGCAGTCTTTTTTTGTAGTCACATGAATTGGTAGGAAATCATGTAACAAGCATAATTCGGACATAGCTGGTAACTCATGATCCCATGCTGTTTCTGTAACTTGTAGTTCCTACAGGCGATGAACGAAAGGCTCTCTCTCAGCCTCAGGCCTCGTTGACATGGGAAAAGTTCTTTTGTCAGTATAAGCTAAGGTGTGAATTTAAGCCAGTGCAGTCTCGCTGTGTGTACGCTTGGGAAGGGGTTTTTAGCTAAATCAGAAAAAAAAAGTCCCTCTAATATTGGACTAAGGGTATGGCTACACTTGAAATTTCAAAGCGCTGCCGCAGCAGCGCTTTGAAGTGTGAGTGTGGTCGGAGCACCAGTGCTGGGAGAGAGCTCTCCCAGCGCTGCACGTAAATCACATCCTCTGCTGCAGCACTGATTACACTGAGGCTTTACAATGCTGTATCTTGCAGCGCTCAGGGAGGTGTTTTTTCACACCCCTGAGCGTGAAAGTTGCAGCGTTGTAAAGTGCTAGTGTAGCCACACCCTCAGAGTGTTGCATAGCTGGTCATTCCTTCCTGTGTAGACAAGGCCTAAAGGCTGTCAGAGCTTCTCACAAGCAATCAGCATAGAGTGTCCTTGGGAGACCATGTGTTATGTCGGAGCGAGGTGTGTGATTATTCCCCCCCACTGACATGTGGTGTGTGCATGCCCTGCTCGCCTGTCCCCTATGTAGAGATATCGCACTGCCCTTTGATCTGGAAATGAAGCAATTCTCTATTGTGGAAGGACCCTGCTGTCCATTGCACGTATTTCTTCCTGTTGCTTAACTGTGGCATATTATTTTTATACAGATCAGGGGCTCCTCCTCCAGGTAGTGTCAGGTTGCTTTTGGGTGTCTGGTTTGCTGGAAACATTGATTTGGGTTGCATTAAATAACCAAAAGACTTCCTGCATCCCCATCGAAGGGGCAATCCAAGGGAAGGCCGCCAGCAGCTGATTTGCATGAAATCTTGTTAGCCTGATTGGTTTTGATACCTCTCGACAGAGTGGTTCAGGGCTATGCAAATGGAGATCTGCCTTGTTTCTGGATTTATTGTCGCATCGGGAGACCTCCGAAACACACTGTTAAACTCCCCAGTGTTGGTACAGCAGAGTAGGCACCACTTGGACTAGGCAGGAAGGCAGAAGCTGGTCTAGGGACAGATTGCAAGCAGCAGGGCTACTGCCCCCGTCTCGGCCCCGCACTGCCTGGTCTGAATCACTGTTGTTCAGAGGAGGAGATCAGAAAGGTTGGCCTAGTGGTACCGTTACGGGCAATGTGACAGCAGGAGTATCCGTAAAAAGACCACATCAGGCAGCTTATGGGGGGCAGATGTGTGGGGCTAGCGCGCCTGACGATTGGTTTTTCCTTATTTAGAAACTGATTGTAAATCCCAGCTCCACGCGCCTGCTTTGTCTAACGGTAGCTCCTAATCTCCCACACAAAGGGGCCGGTGTGCAGCTAGCCCGGCTTTCCCTTCTCCCTGTTCACAGTCTCCAGTGCGAGGGGAGAAGAGGTAACCAGACTTACGGCTGACCTGGGGCAATTCTGGGGAGGCCCTGAGGAGATGTCACAGATTAAGAAGTGGAGAAGGCACCGGTTCATGTTCAGAGGTCTCTTCTGCCCTGCCCTGCCACGGCAGAGTGCTTAAGCGACAGCAGCCTCAGGCCCTACCCTGCTGAATTGCCGGCACAAAACAAAAATGTGCAGCTCTAGCAAAGAGCTCAGCGCGGCTGGTCTGAAATGCAAGCACTTGGGGGTTACCCAGAGCACCAGGGCGCAGCCGGGTTAGTGGTCTCGGAATAACAAGGGCTCTTTCTTCTCTATGCCACTTTGCATGTGCCTCTGGGACAGCTGAGTGCAGCAGCAATCTGGGTTAGGGCTTGTCTAAAGCAGCAGCTGAATGGCCAGGTGCCAGAACGCCCCAGAATCTGGAGTGTCAACGAGCAAAGGACGATGCAAAAGTCAGGAACTTAAAAGAAAAATAGAGCCCCACCAGGCGTCTCCCCTTGCACCCTGGTGTCAGTGCGCTGGAGGGAAATCGGCCAAAGAAACAACCCAGAGGCTGGACTGAGGGCTGGATTTATGAGGCCGGATCAAGAGAGGTGGGTGCACCTTGGCTAACTGACAGCAAGTGGGTATTAGAGCGACAAGGTAGGGAGGGAACATTGCACCAGCTCCTGTTGGTGGGCGGGACGAGCTTTGGAGCTGCACAGAGCTCTTCGGGTCTGCAAAAGGTACTCCTAGCGTCACGGCCAGATGCCAGGTGGAACAGATTGTTTGACATAAATGGTTCGCACCTATTCTAAGGGACCATTCCAGGAGGGCTGGGAGGTCCCCGTGGATGGGAGAATGGTGTAAGGTCCATGGAGGGACAAGAATGGTCTAGGGTTGCCCTAGAAGTAAGGGGCTGATGGGAAGTCTCCTAACCATGAGATTGGTGAGTGGGAGGAAGGGGAGAGGTGCGGGGGGAGTCTCATCATCAGAGTCATTGGGATGAAACACAATGGAGAACATCACAGACTAGAAGATCGTAGTGGTCTGGATTAGAACCAGAAGCAGCCCCTGCCAGCAGCCTGGGTCCATGTCAGCCCTTCCCAGGTGGCTTGGAGAGCTGTGTTGTCCAATCAGCACAGCCTCCTTGCCTGTCTCAGTGGCCAGCAGCTGGTTTCCTATCGGTCCTCTGACAGCTTTCCTCTGGGGGTTGGGCAGATAATCTCCCTGAGCCCTTTACTGCCCTGCTGGATGCAGAAACACCTGCTCTCCAGGGCTCATGCTAGGAGGCATTACCTATGTTATTCCCTCCTTGGGGGCCCAGACGTTTTGATAGACCCCACCCCTCGGCATGAAGGGGAGGGCGGCTGGCTCTGCCAGCATCGGAAAGGTCCGTAACAGGAGGGGAGGGGATGCCAGGGTAAGAGCCCTGACGAGGAGGACGGATGGCACCAAGGAAGAGAACATGGATGCGCCTTTGAAGGGGTAGCAGAGTGTCTGCAACTTTATGCATTTGACCTGAAATCAGTCCCCTGATTGTCCGCGTGTGGACTCTGGGTATGAGGGACGAGGCGGGATGGGAACCAAGTCTCTCTTCCTGGAGGGAAGTTTTGCCTCCTTCCATAGGAGCTGGGGCGAGGGGAGCTGATGTTCTCTGGGGGCCCTTATCGCCCCACCCTGGAACAGCAGGAGCTGTAGCTCTCTCCCAAGGGTGCTGGGTGCCTTGGCTGGAACGTGCCCTGTACATTAGTCACTCGCTGGCTGGAAATCTGAGGAGTGGCCAGGCAAGAGCAGGCCTGGCTGTGCCTGCCTCTGGCGCAGGCTGCCAAGACACACAGGCAGAAGGGCCGCCACCAGTTAAAGGGACAGGGCCGGGTAAACGCAGTGGCAGGCCCTTAGTCATGCCCAGGGAAATGCACAGCAGGCTGAGGCTGCCCTTCCCCAGCAGCTGCCAACCTACCTTCTGGACAAAAGAGCAAAGCTGAGGAAGGGCCTCTGAAGGGAGTGGCCAGGACTGGCAGGAGGGCGACTTCAGATGGGTCCACAGCAGGGACCTGCATATCCTGCCTGTACCTCCCAGCCTTTAAAGAGAGACCACACTGGATTTGCTGTCCCAGGGCTGCGAGGGAGAAGGCTTGTGATGCAAGCTCAGCAAGAGGTAGGTGGGCATGTACAAGGCCCTCCATGCCACCGGGTCCCAGCCCCACAAGGAGCAGGGAGAGGCAGCGAAGCTCACAGATTTCTTGTCATTAGAACAGCCCTGTAACTAGAGACAGCGTGAGGGTAGCAGAGCTGGACCCATTGGGATTTTCTGCCCACATGTCTGTGAACCAATTTCTTTGATCATTTCTACTTCAATTTTTAAAACATGCTCAGCACACGCATGGGCAGGTGAGATGGGCACAGGGCCGGCTTTATGAAGGGCAGGGCATGATTTGAACACCCAGCGGCGGTCCAGGGCTTTGGCGGCACTTCGGTGGCCGGGGTGAAGAGCCGCTCTGGCTCTTCTGCAGCACCAAAGGACCCCCGTGTCACAGAGTCACCGGGCGATGCTCTGGAACTGATCCCCACCAAGCCAGTCAGGGCTTTGGGGAGCTTCCTCTCCCTTGGAGCAGACTTGTTCAGGGCCAGAAGCTCACACGGCTTCACCTCCTGGGTCTCTCCTTGGAGCATTCAGCATCCTCTGCCCCTCTGTGCGCTTCCCACAGCGAGCCGCCCAGCGGGGTCCTGGGGCCACAGGTCCTGCGCCCCCACTTCGCAGTCAGACGTGACTCTCAGCCAGCCAGTAAAACAGAGGTTTATTCGATGACAGGAACTCGGTCTAAAACAGAGCTTGTAGGTACAGCGAACCGGACCCCTCGGCCGGGTCCATTCTGGGGTCAGTGAGCCAGACCCCAGGTCTGCACTTCACTCCTCGTCCCAGCCAGCTCCAGACTAACAACCCCCTCCAGCCCCTCCTCTCTGCTCAGCCCTTTCCTGGGCCAGGAGGTCACCTGATCTCTGTGTCTCCAACACCTTCAGCTGGCACCTTTGCAGAGGAGGGCCCAGGCCATCAGCTGCTAGGAGACGGAGTGCCAGGCATTTAGGTGCACTGGCCTTTGCTCTGCCAGATACTTAAGAACTGCCATGGGGACACTGAGGCACCAACACCGTATTCAGAGAAAATTAAGAACATTGGCAGGTGAGATGGGCACAGGGCCGCCTTTATGAAGGGCGGGGCCCGATTTGAACACCAGCGGCGGTCCAGGGCTTTGGTGGCACTTCAGCGGCTGGGGGGGCGGTGTCCGCTCGGGTCTTCTGCAGCACCGAAGGACCCCCGCTGCCGAAATTCTGACGAAGCCTGGAGCGGATCCACCCCCCACCACCGAACTGCAGCCGAAGCCCCAAGTGGACCCCCCTCCGCCGCCAGGTGAGTAAAAAAAAAAAAAAAAAAAAGATGCCTAAGGTGCGGGGCCCTCTTAGGCACGGGCACGGGGCCCAATTCCGGGGAATCAGCTTAAAGCCAGCCCTGGATGGCCAGCCCTGGGATTCAGTGGCTTTGCAAGGCTGGGGTTTGCATGGGATTCCATGTCATCTGACCCCCAAAATGTGGGTTGGAGAGACAGCCTGGAGAAAAGGACCTGCTTTCAGCCCCGGCCTAGCGGAGAGCGTCTCACACATCTGCACACTTTGACCCTGCTCAGACTTGACTCTTATTTGCACTGGTGTGAACCTGGAATAACTACTCTGACTCTGGCCGCTGCACGTTTGTTGGTTGGTGGGAGTGCAGGGTTGCTGGAACCGTGCTGGTGCCAGGATATGAGAGACAAGGTGGGGGAGGTAATACCTCTTATCGGACCAGCTTCTGTGGGTGGAAGGCACAAGATTTTGAGCCACACAGAGACCTGAAGAAGAGCTTGTACCTTCCACGCACAGAGGCTGGGCCAGTAGAAGATATTACCTCCCTCGCCTTATGTTTCTAATGTTAGTGGGGGGGGGGGGGCAGCAGTGTGCTGGGGGGCGGCTCTGAGTGTGTGCTGACAGGTGCTAATTAATGCTGTGTCTCACCCTCAGCCACTCCAAGTGCTATTTGCGTACCAGCAGAATGGAAAGCGGGCTGCGGTAAGATGGTGATGACAGGCGAAATACCGGCGGGAACGGCTGAGAGCCCCCAGCGGGGCTGTTTCCTCTCCGAGTGCAGCACTGCACTCCCGGAGGGCTGTGCTGTGAGGGCGTGCACGGCGCAGTGTTAGTGGCTGCACACCCATGCCACTGCCCAGGTAGAGCTCAGGGTCTGTCCTCCTCTAGGACACTGTCTAGTAATCCCCTAATGCCCATGCGGTGTATGGACGTTCATCCTCTCTTCGGAGATGCTGAGACAGAGAAGCGTGACACGTGCACTAGGTGATTTGTGGGAGCTGCAGGGGCTGGCACCTCTGAAAATCAGGCTCCTGATCCAGTCACTGTTTTTCTAAGCACTGCTGCCAGCAAACCTGTTTGCTAGGAGTGGGAAGCGAACAGCGAAGGGCTGATGAATGCCATACAGGGACCAATACCATTTACTAGGTAAGCGAATATGCATCAAGCATCTTCCGAAGCCGCTTGAAGCTCTTGTGAGCACTCGGGACCCCCAAGTCTAGCTGCGGTTTGGTCCCATACCCCTATCTAGTTCAGAAAAAAACCTGCGTTCCTGAGCCAGATTTCAGTTTGGTTTTCCCCTATCCAAATACTCAAAGCACAAGGAGGCACAGGGAGAAAATACAAAGGGCTCTTTAACCGGAAGGCAGAACAAGACCCAGTGGCTGGAAGCTGAAGCCAGACTAATTCAAAGCAGTAACTAGGCAAACAGTTTTCACCAGGCAGGTGATTAGCCATTGGAACAAACTCCCCAGGAAAGTGGTGGATTCTCCATCTCTGATATCTTCAGATCAAGGCTGGCTGCCTGTCCAGCAGATGGAATTTTCCTCCAGGGCAGATTGGCAGAGGCCCTGGAGATTTTTCACCTTCCTCTGCAGCATGGGGCATGGGTCACTTGCTGGAGGATTCTCTGCAGCTTGAGGTCTTCAAACCACAATTTGAGGACTTCAATAACTCAGACGTAGGTTAGGGGTTGTTACTGAAGTGGATGGATGAGATTCTGTGGCCTGCATTGTGCAGGAGGTCAGACTAGATGATCATAATGGTCCCTTCTGACCTTAAAGTCTATGAGTCTATGAGATGCTTTAGTCCAACAGGCATTACTGGGCTCAATATAGGGGTAATGGGGTGAAATATAATAATCTGTGATAGCCAGCAGCTCAAACAGGATGATCTGATGGTCCCTTTTATTTTTAAATTCTATGATGCTACTTCGAAATACCAACTTTCATAATGGTCTGCAAAGTCCCACTGGTCAAAAGAACAGCTCTCCTCCATCTTCTCTGGGACCACCCCAAAAAACTCTGAAACTGGACATCTCTAGTTTCTGTGCACACCTGTCCCTTTCTCATGTCCAGTCTGGGAAACACAGGAATGATATTACCAGGCCTTTCTATACTGGCTCACATTCAAGGATCTCAAAGCACTTCACAAATACTAGTTACGCCTCACATCCCTGTGAGCCATATAAGAATGTGGTGCATATACAGGTCATTTCTCCCACCACTGAAGTGCAGCCATGTCTGGGGTGGAATGCTGCGGCTGGTAACCAGTGCACGGCAAAGAGGAGGACAGGAAGTGAAGAATACTATCCAACTGTGTGAGGAGTTGGGTGATTTAAGCTGGCAGGATGTGAATCCTTTGAGGTGGTATTTACCCAGGAGATCTTTAATGGCCTGGACCTCAAGTTTACATTTCATCTGAAAGGCTAATAATAAATAACTCTGGAAACAGAACATGGCAATGACATGCAGACCGTGAGAAGCCTCGACGATGATACAGCTGCAGTCCCATTAACATGGTTACTGGATGACATGCAGGAGTCACTGTAAAAATAACTTGGTGCTTTGCGCAATAAGGGAGATGAGGCGATGGCCTTTTATGCTTCAATAACCAGACTGATTACTTATGCAGGGAAGCTCTAATCCTTCCCAGGGCTTTGCCGTTTCAAAGCACCATGCAAACAATGGCAGAATCCTATCCAACAGGACTGATTGTTCCGGCGGACTTTGTATATTCACAAGTCCCCCCAGTCAGCTACAGCTATTTTATTGATAAAGAGAGGCTGCCGCTAGCCCCAGTGGTAATGGAGTGATCTGCTGTCACAGGGTGTCGTATGCTATTCTTAAGGCTTTTTAAATTGAGATTGGAAAATGTTAATGTTCCCCAGTTGGTTACCTGGGCCCTTGGCCCACAGCAGTTGAGCAGGAGTTGTGTTCTATGCGGTGACTGCAGAGTTTCCTGCGTCACCCATCACTGCAGTGTCTAAGGGCAGGGTAAGGTTACTGGCAGTTATGTGCTCAGCCCTGCACCGCACAGAGGAAAAAGACGCGAAGCAGCTCATCTCTGCCTCGCCGGGATAATAATGCCCCTTGCAAGTCTGAAGCAGCTTTCGCCTGAGGATCGAAGGTGAAATGCATTCAAGCACTGAGCTTCACAGCATCCCTGAGAGGGCGGCGTTCCTCTCCTTGTCGCCCCTTCTGAGGCCTGGAGAAAATGGAGATCCCAGTTATGGCTTATACAGCCACAGGGGCTGGTAGGGCAGGGTGCAGAGCTGTGGTCCCAGAGTGGCAGTGGCTGGTGCAGAGGCAGGTGCAGTGTATCCAGGGGGTGATGGGGAGAATGCTCAGAAGCCGCATGCACTATACCTCTAAGCAGGTGCAGCGTTTGACCCCCCCTAGGCTGTCATCTGGGCAGGGACGGTCAGATCCCCACTGGGATGCCCAGCTGAGCCTGTGCCGCTCAGGAGGAAGCCCATTGAATGCGTGGCCCTTACTGCTCCCAGGCCTCGCCCCCCATCTGCTGCATTGGGGTCATATATAGGGAGCTGCTCTTTAGGAACTTCAGAACTACCAGCCTGCCCTCTGCAAAGCAGGCAGCGCGCGAGGGGCCTCGCAGACCAACCCCCAGCTGCACAGAATCAGCACCAAAGAGCAGCCAAGGGCCATGTACTAGATGGGGTGTGTGTGTGTGTGGGACACACAGGGAGGAGGGCAGGGGAAGGTGCTCCTTGCATGCTCCGTGGAGTGGACCGAAGGGATCGCCTCTCTCCCTGGCCAAACTGCCACAGCTGCAGGCAGGAGGAGCTTTTGGAGAGGGACGATGAAGGGGCAGGAAGGTGTTTCTGTCGGCGACAGACTCGCCGGTACCCAGTGGCACATGAGGCACCCGATTCCAGGAGGTGACTGGCTGGCAGAGCCCCTGATGAAATGATTGCTCAGTGTTGCTGGGGCTCTTAATTATGTCAGGGCACTGAGAGACTTGGTTGGGCCTTGTGATTATTTTCCATTCAGATGAAACAAGGGCAGAATCGGATTGCTTTCTCCATGGCCAGGGCAGCACAATGACTGCAGCTGCTCCCCGCCCCTCATGCAGGCCTGGGCTCCAGTTAATGTAGACGTGGGAGTTTGACAGTGGCACTGGATCCCAGAGCCTCTATCTATAGTGGGAATTGACACATGCCCCTAATGAGTGCTCCTAAAGTACTGCTGGCAATGCTTCAATTCCCAGTGCAGGGGGCCCAGCTGTTTCCAGCAACGGAGCAGTTTTTGGTATAGCTGGGGTGTCCTCCTCTACTCCATGGGGGGCAGGGCAGCCTCAGTGTTTGCACCTCTCAGCTCCAGTGCTCAGTTCCCTGGGATTATACAGTTATGGATTCAGCAGGTGACTCTTTCCCTCTGAGAGCCCTTTGCCCCCCTTTGCTGATCCGTGCTGCCTTTTGTCCTCAGCAGCCCGGGCTCCTGGGCACTGCCTGCCTAGACCTGCCAGCCCTTGGCAGCCATGCACTCAGGATGAAGTCAAGGGTAGAAGAACGGACCAAGCCCTCACAGAGCTTTGTTGGGGAGGGTTTTGTCTTTCAGAGTTTTCCTTGCAAAGGGGGTTGGGTTACATGACTGCTCCAGGCCAGATCATCTATGGTTAACATGGGACATGCTCTGCTTTCTCTCACAGCTCTGCCCCCGAAAGAGGAATCAGATTTACTATTGCTGCAGTGCAGGGCGCTGTACAGACAAGTCTGTGCTGAAGGGGAAGGCATGATGTGTTATGGGATTGTAATGACCACAGGCCTGACCCCCTAACGCCCTGTCGGGGGAGTTAGGGTGAAGGCTGTGCCCCAAAGGGCCAGGGTGGGAGTGAGCCGAGCGGCCGCTGGGCTTTTAGAAGCAATAGCAGCCAGAGGAGCTTAGCTGAGCACTTGTCGTTCGGATCAGGCCATCACGTCTGCTTCTGAGGGGCAGGGTGTCCAGGAGGCTGTGGGGGGCAGCTGCATTCGAACGTAGGTTTCTTCTCAAGTCCTTGCTGCAAAGGATTAAGTGTGTCCACACAGTAGCACCATCCCTGGTAGAACCATGCGAGTGCGTCCACACGACATGCCTTCCAGCTGCCAGCGTGTTGTGGGGTGCAGGGTGCCTAGCCCATAGGCTCAGCCCAGTGCATTACTGGAAGTAGGAACTCTTAGGTAATGTGCACGTGCAAAGGTTGTGCATAGTGGGATACGGATCGGTGGATCTGCTGAGCCAAGGCAGGTGCAAAACTTCTGGCTCCCTGTACGCACTGTACTCTCAGGGGTCGCACCCGGTGCTTGGGAGGTGCCTGGGAGGCCGGTGTGTGGACACATGGTTGTTGCAAAGCTCCAGGCCTTCCAGTCTGTGGCATCTTTCGACACTTTTTGCTTATTTTAAACAGGGCCCAGCTGGGCCCAACGCCTGAGGATTGAAAGGAAGATAACCCCCAGCTCACCCCCTAAATCACCATGCTCTGTGAGGGGGAGGGAGAGGGAGAGAGGGAGGGGAATTCTGCCCTGAGCTTTGCAATCATCTTCCCGTTTGGAGCATGGAATTGGATGGCCCTTATTTTAGCCCAGGACTGCCACATTGCTCATGAAACGTACCCAAGCTCCTGGTGAATCCCACAAGCCGACTGCATGGGAGGTGGGGGGGAGGGAGGGAGAGGAGGAGTACTGCCTAGACATGGGCTAAATTTACCTGTCAATCCAGCCGTTGAGAGGCCTGCATTGATACTAAGCTTGGGGGATAAATGGGCAAATTAATCTCAGTGGCATCTTGCGAGTAAGGGTGCCGTCACAAGTACATGGGGGACTGGAATGGTATGGGGGTTTTTCCCCACACTGGCCCAGGCATGACTCAGGAGATCTGATGGAGGGAAACAGGCCGGAGTCCTGTACACCTCTGCATCCTTCCTGGCTATTGTCACTTGCACTCTGAAATCGTTTGGGGCCCTGACCCAGATCCAGAGCATCCCGCACACCGGCAGGTTTGGTCGTTGCTTGGAGTGCGCCCTACTTAGCTGCCAGGCACCTGTGACTCAGCTCCCTGATGGGCTCGTCCACTCAGATGTGTGTTTATAACCGAGACGGATGCAAGCGGGAGCTGGGCACGTGTGCCAGGTATCTGGCGGTGAGTTGCTGGTGCACCAGTGGGTAGATTGGAGGGAGAGCAGCACCAGACATGCCCCAAAGCTGCACTAGGAATGCAGTGGGAGGGAGCATCCATGCTTGTAGCTGTCCTGTCACCGTTTGGCCTGGGAAGGCCTAGACTCACAGCCCAGTGCCAGAGCCACCCTGCCATGTTCCACACCCCGTCCCCAAGGCCTGCACCAGAGAGAGCGAAAACCTTTCCATCCGGCAAGTCCGAACATTTGACTGTAATAAACAGAATTCTTCCTCCTCCCAGCCAGCCTGCCCTCCCTGCCCCGGTGGAAGTAATGGGCTTGCGCTCTGCTCTCTCTTTCCTTGGCACCTGGTTTTCCTCAGGGTTGGGTTTCTGTTTGGAGTCACAGCTGAGCATGCCTGTTATTATAGTGCAGGGAAGAGGCAGAATGTCTCTTTCCTTGCAATCCTTAATTTAAATGGGCGGAAGCCTGTTTATTCGACTGCATCTTTTAAAGGTCATTTCTTCCCAGCCTTGTTTTGTGGCTACCTGGGGAGATAGCAGCCCAAACTCTGCGGAAGTTCACCTCCAGAGCTGGACCTGAGATTTGTGGTTGGAGCCCTCTCACTGCCTGGTGGACACCTTGTCACTTTTGGCCGGGTCTAGGATCCAGCAGGGCCTGGGACCAACCCTCCAAATATTTGGCTACAAGAAGCTAGGAGAAGAGAACAGCTCTTTTGAAGTTGTGGGAAACTTGTGGCACTGTGCAGTTTGCAGCTCCAGAAAAGTGCAAAGAGCGCTGAGCTACAGGAGATGTGGATTCTACTCCTGGCTCTGCCTTGCGTGGTCATGAGCTAGTCACGTCACTGCTCTGTGACTCAGTTTCCCCTCTCACCTGTTGCCTGCCTTGTATATTTAGACCACAAGCTTTTGGGGGCAGGGACTGTCTCTTGCCATGTGTTTGCACAGCACCTGGCACACTGGGGCCCAGATCTCAAATGGGGACACTAGGCTACTGTGTTAATACAATAATTAATTAATGGCATTAAACAGCAAGGGAAAGGGAAAGGTAAGAAGAGACCCAGAGCATCTCCTAGCTGAGGTGGAGAAGGAGGCTAAGGGCCATTGCCTGCAGTGCTCTCTTTAACAGAACACCCTTCCCCAGATATTCTTCCCAGCAAGGGTGGTGCTAAGGGCCCCACCTTTAATGTTGATTCCATTTGCTAATTATGTGTGAATTTACTGATGAGCATCGTTCCTGGCCATGCCGAGGACTTCATGTGCTTTGCTCACTGTTAATTAGCTAATGTCTTTAGGGTGCTTTGAAGGTTTAACGTGTAAATGCAAAGTATGATTATTGCTGGGTGTGTGTAGTCAGGTTTGCATACTCTGTGAGGGCCCCCCAGGGGACTGGAATATTTTCTAGCATAGCTATGGACTTGTTATATTTTTGAGGGTTCCTTCCCAACCCAACCTTAATTAAAAAAAACCTGCTTCAGCAGTCCAGTTCTGCTAGGGTGACCAGACAGCAAATGTGAAAAATTGGGACAGGGGGTGGGGGGTAATATGACCCTACATAAGAAAAAGACCCATAATTGGGACATCTGGTCACCCTAAATTCTGCCCATATTTGTCTAACTTGCACATGCAATTACCCCAATTGCATGTGCAATCAGAGACAATGTAAATGTCTCTGAACCAGATCTGCAAATCCACTCTAGCTGCTTCTGAAATGGTTACTGTGTGATCTGTGTATTTGGTTAATAAAGTGTATAGTTTTTATCACTCTCCTTTGTATCTTGCCTATGTTCTGAATTAGCAAAAAAAGCTAAGCATGGCTTCGCCTTTACAACCCTGACCCCTCGTGAGGAAGAACTACCCTGGATGCGTGCTAGCTACTGAACAGAGGCAACTGCTGGAGGATTCTCTGCACCTTGAAGTCTTTAATCCACAATTTGAGGTCTTCAGTGGCTCAGACATAGGTTAGGGGTTTGATACAGGAGTGGGTGGGTGAGATTCTGTGGCCTGCGTTGTGCAGGAGATCAGACTAGATGATCATAATGGTCCCTTCTGACCTTAAAGTCTATAAATCTATGATTCTATGACACTGAGAGAGTAATTGCCCAGTCAGACGTCCAACCAGCCACTCTCTGAAACTGCAAATCGGGCACGCAAATGTGCACAAGCACATACTTTTTGCATAAGTAATTGTGAAGCTCTGGGGTGTGCTGTGTTCTAGGGATGGATCCCTGGGGCATGGGGAAGGAACACAGTTGAATATTTACAGATCTCTACCACACAGGTGAATAAAGCCTGTCAGCAAACAGCTAGAGAGCTGTGCGAGGACACTGGTCATGACAGAGACTATGCGCCACAAGCACACAGGACCTACAGAGCCTGACTCTGTATATTATCCCTGTGTGCCAATTCACTGGCATCTGCCTATCCCTCCATTCTCCCTCAGTGCCCATGCCATGTTGCATCTCCATACATCCCCTATAATGCCCATCCACCAGCTCTACCCCCCTCTCCTCTACCCAGACCAACCTGTGGTGAACCAGGAATTGGCGGCTGCGCTGCTTGCAGGAGTTTGCTAGTTCCCTTATTGTGGATCTCAAGCTGAATCCACATGTTCTCCTGCCATTATTGAATGTTTGCTCCCTGCCTACCCAGGGCTGTGGGCTCCCCACTTTGTCTGAGCATGTGTCTGTCCCAGGCCCTTCCATCCCTGCCAGCCCACTACTCCTGGATGTCTGTCTTGAACATCTACTCACCCTGCTTCTGACTCAGTGGCGGGAGCCGCAGGACGATGGACTGGGGCTGCGTTAAACTGAATGTAAATATGATCTGCATGCCTTACAGACACATAATAGCCCACACCAGCTGTTGGGGTTAGCAACCCCTTTGCTCCACTCGCTTGCTCGCCTGGGGCGTGTTGATGTGTGCATGCAAAATGTGTTGGGACTGAGGGGAGGAACAGACCATAGCAACCCTCTCAGGACTGTTATCAGTCCAGGGCCTGGACTCCGTCCCTGCCGGTTTCTAGAAAGCATCCAGGATGCTTAAGACTTAACAGGCAGCCGAGCTCTGAATCAGACTCGTACGAAGGTGTCGGGGGAAGTGCAGCTGCTATGTGGCTCTCAGAGAATCAGAGGCCAGAGGGGACCAACGCAGCTGACTTCCTGCACAGCACAGGCCGTTCAGCTTCACCCGCCACCCTGTACGGAGTTTGGCTGAAGCATCACCCAGGAAAGGCCTCTGGCCCCGATCGGAAGCCAGCAAGAGATGGAGAAGCCACCACTGCCTTGGGGAGGTCGTGTCACTGATTAATCACCCGCTCGGGGCCCGACCTGGGCCTTATTTCTACCTGGACTGTTCCTAGCTTCAGCTTCCAGCCGTTGGCTTTTGTTCTCCCTGTCTCGGCAGGGAAGATTTTCTCGGGTGGAGATTCTCACCTCTCAGTCCTTCTGAGCAGCTAAGCCAAGGGAGCTCAGGCAGTCTCTCGCTGTTGGGATTTTTCTCCAGTTCCCAGATACTGTTTGTGGTTCTTTTCTGTGTCCCGTCTCCCTGGGACCAGGGATGGGGTGGGGGTGGGGGGGCTGCTGCCCCCACAATGGAAATGTTACAGGGGCTGATCAATGTTTCCACCCCCACATGTTTGCTTCTGGCCCCGCTCGGCTTCCCTCCCCCTTGGATTCTGCCCCAAGCCAGCCCCACATGCTGCCCCCGTTGGCTGGTTGGTTGGGAGCTGAGAGCCAAGCAGGTTCTGGCCAGGCACTCCCACCAGTGGGAGGGGGCAGGGCACACCTCTGCTGATGGGGAGGCAATAACTGAGCTCACATGTCAGAGGGGAAGGCTAGAGCAGGACCTGGAGGGGCTGGAGCGGCTGCTCGGGGAACAGATAGGGGCTGGGGTGACTGCTGTCTGTCTTCCCCTTCCCCCACTCAAAGTGCACTTCCACCACCTCTGCCTTCTGCAGTTTGCTAACACCCTTTTAAAATGCACCCACCAGAGCTGGTCGCAGCATTCCAGTATTGGTCTCACCAGGGCTGTCCACGCAGGGAAAACCTCCCCCTGCACCTACTCACTGCTCCTGTTTTCCTGTCCAAGGATCACTTTCACTCTTTTCTCCACAGCATCGCCCTGGGAGCTCTGTTCAGCTGCTGCCAGCTCTGGCCCCTACATCCTCCTGGCCCGGGTCACTGCTGCCCAGGACACAGTCCCGCAGGCTGCAACCATGGCCTGTGTTCCTTTTTTGTGAGTATGGGGGTGCAAAGGTGGATTAAGGCAGAATCACTACATCACAGGCCTGTACGCCCCAAAGTTTAGCACCAAGGGTCTGGGGTGGATCAGGGTTCGGCCAGAGAGCTGCTGGGTTTGCTTGGGGGCTGGAGGAGGGACATCAGATCAGACAGTGCTTTTTGCAGAGGGTGGTGGGAGGATTTTCGATGCCTTGGCTTTGGAGGAGCGATGCCTGCCCTCTGGTGGTAGCCGGCTCGTGGCTCTGGGTTCCCGCGGAGCAGAAAGTTTTCTCAACACCCTGCTGTAAGTGGGTGAGGAAGGAGTTAACAGGAGGAAGAAGCTGTACATCACACCCATCATGCTGAGGCATGTCGTGTTCTGGGCCTGAGCCTGGCAAAGAATGTGAATGCCATGGCCTTCCCGGCCCACGTGACGTAGCCTGGCGCATGATGCCATGTGCGCCCCAGGCACAGGGCTAGCGGAAGGGCAGGGTGTCTCATTGCTACCCAGCCATTTATCTGGGAGTCTCACGCCTCTTGGCATTTGGGCATCGCCAGTCAGAGCATTCGATGGGTGCCCTCCGCCTCTCCTCCCCAGGTCTCACCATTCCGAATGTCGGCGGCTCTGCTTGGGCACAAGTCACATGCTCTGTGTCTGTGCCATGATTGGCTGAGCACAGCTCTGACACAGCTTTTGGGCACGAGTATCTTGATGATGAATCTGAAATTGGTGTGAGGGGAATATTCGACAACAGTGGCCTGGCCCCAGGAGCCTGCTGGCCACCCGCGAAAGCCCTGGTGAGATGTGCCCACAATGGGGGCTCAGAGACTGGCTGGTGCAGCCAATTGGTTCGAGCATTCGAAGCACAGTTCCCAGGACCATTCTGCACTAGCCCCCCAGCTCTAGCCAGCGGTCCAGTGCTGAGAACCTGTTCCAGAGGGAATCGCCCCTTCTCATCCCACGTCATGGCCCCAGCCCGCGTCACTCTTCCTCACTACACAAGACGGACCTGATCCTGGAGGCCCCTGACTGCGAGCCAAGAATACAAAGACTCTCCCAGCCTGCCCAGGCAGAGAACAGATGCTTTTATTTCCCAGATGAGATGTTCCTGGGCAGGGTGCTGGCACCGTGGGCTGCAGGGAGCGCTTGCTGAATCCTGGAGACGCTTGGACTCCCTAATAGCAATCGTTACAATTTTAGCCCATTTTTTGGTTAGTGTCTCACTGCCCAGCCTTCTAAAACCCAAGTGGCCTCTTCAGGAGAATGGAACCAGCCATGCCCCTGCCCATCTTTAAAGGCCTACCAGTCTTAATGTAAACAGCTTCCCTGCCCCCAGTCTGCATTCCACATTGTGGGGACAAATGATGCAGCTCTTCAGAGTCTAGAGTCTCCGTGTCCTTTCCTACAACGTTGACATTAAAAGTATCAGCATTGGCACCTGAGTTAGCCCCCACTGAAATGGTGGGGGCAGTTTGCTCCTCAGAGAGTTTTTTTATAGGCTCTCTTCAAACTCAGGCAGCCATTGGTTACACCCCTCTCATATTTTGAAGGGTTCTTACCAATCCAAGCAGCTAGAGCCTTCATAAAAAAAGAAGCTGAGACTCTGCAGAACAATTCAGATGTCTATCTGGGCCACCGGTTATTTTGCACCCCTATGGGGCATGTCCCACTTTGGGAAACACCGGGCTAGTGACTCAATCCTGAATCCCTATCAGTGGGTTTGTTACTCCTAAGTATTCAGCAGGGAACCTGAACGAACAGTTTTCAGCTACAGGTTGTAATGCAATCGCTTTGGCTATTCGCTAGTAGTGTTGTGTGGTTTGGTCACCTGAGCCACATGGTGTGGGCTGCTGCTTCCTGTCTGGATGACTGAGCCATTTGGAAATGGGTGGAGGATGGAAAATCCAGCAAAGGGCTTCTGTGATGAACCTTCTGGGGAATAATCCTCAGGATCAAATTGGGGAAACTTTCAGGATTCAGTGTTGAAATTGTCCGAATTTTGACAGATTTCAAACGCCAGCGAAAGGCAAAGCAAACCCTGCTGGAAGTTGTGTGCCTGCGATGTTCCCTGTTTTCCATCAAGCTAGAACCCTTCACAGTTAGAACTTTTCTGTGACCAGATACAGCTGAATCTGGACTCTGCTAATAGCAGCATGGCCTCGTGCACAGTTCTACGCACTGTGCTTGGGGCAAGCCCCGGCGCCCCAGGGTTCTAGCAAACGCACATGCTGGGGAGCAGCCGGGAAGGACCCAGCTATCCTGTGCTTGGTGTTCTGCCATGGCCCCGTGGAGACATCACGTTGGGCCCAGGGGAGCTTGCACCAGGCCTGGGAGGGGGGGTTTTATGCGCTGCATAAGGATGTATAGCCTGATCCCAGCCCTGCATCTCAGCTCCAACTGCAGAGCCCGTCAGACCACATTGCTGAGATCGCAGGATCTGCCTGGAGTGCCCCAGTTTATCAGCTAATCTGCAATTGGCAGAACAAGGGACAAGGGGAAATCCCCTGTGACCCCAGGCTCCTGGCTCGGTGGCTCATTTTGCTGACTTGCAACTTCTGTGCTCTCCCAGGCCTGTGCTGTTGCCCTCCACACCAAGCTCAGCTATCACACCCTATGCCTGCTAGGTCCCTGCCATTCCAGACCCAGCCTACAGTGCCCCTGCCCCAGGGTTGCCAGCTCTGAGTGGACGTAACCCGGGAGGTTTCGTCACATGCCGGTCTTTAATTAAAGCTGAATCGTTAATCCCTGGAGACTCCTGGATGGGCAGCAACTTCACACAGTGCCGCCCACACTCCTCTGGCCTGGCTGCACCCTCCAGGCCTGTTCTGGTGCTCTCTCTTCCGTCGTACGCACCCCTGTGCTCAATATACGTCACTTCCGGCTGGCAGCGTCCCGGGCCACTGTGTTCCCCTGGGCCTCTGCCAGGCCGCACGAGAACTCGGCGGTGAGAGTTGCTGTGGGTGCCCAGTGCAGGGAGGGGGCGGGGAATGGCAGAGATCCAGACTGAGCCCGTGTCTGTCCCTGATCCTCCTCTGGCATCACGCCCGTGAGATGGGGCAGTAGCATTATTGCGTGCAGCATGGGAGGCACAGAACCAGCTGCTCCCAGCTGGGTCTTTCCACATGCCCAGAAGCCCACAGACCCTACAGCAAGTTCTCAGGGTTGTTAAGTATCAGTCCCAAGGGCTGACAGCGGGGAGATGTACTGGTAAAACTTGATCTCTGGAGAGATGGCTTCCCACTGCAGCAGTGCCATTTCTCGCAGGGTGTTGGGCATTGCCACAAGGGGTTAGACCAGTGGGGCCACCTCGCCCGCCCCGCTGTCCTGTCTCCAGCAGTGGCCAGCACCAGCTGCTTCAGAGGAAGGTGTAAAACAGTTGTAATGGGCAATTATGCGATAGCATGTGCCCGAGGGCACGCGGTTCCTACCCCCAGACAGCCAGTGCTTGGCGTAGGGCCTGCAGGGAGAGCTGTAGCCCTCGTGGATTTTTATCAGCTCCCCTGGCTTTTCAGGCCTTACTGAGACCTTATCATGAACGAAGCCACCCAGCCGTAGTGATGCAGACACGTCTGCTGGGGTGGGAGTCCACACTGTACTTTGCAGCTAGAGGTGGCCTGAGAGCTGCATCCATTCATCCAAATGTCCCTAAACTACGGATCAAACGGGACACAGGTCAGGATCATCCTGGGGGCTTGGGTGGGGTTTTTTTTCGTTTTGCAAAACTGACACACCAGCAATGAGATTTCCAGAGCCCCAAACCAGCCCATGTTGCCGTTTCCTGAATGTCGAGGTAATGATGAGCCCAGATTCCCATATCCTCAGCCGGTGGATTCGAACCTCCTGCAGGCTGAGATTCAGTCCTGCCCCGTGAGTCTCATGGAACTCAGAGCCCAAAGGGGGAGAAATCCCCTTCTGATTTCACCCCACGATGCAACCACTGCACATCATGTGGTTCTCAACAGCAGCAGTGTTACCTTGCGCTCCCCTGTGTCTGGCTAGCTGCACTTGTGGCCTCTTCTCTTAACTTAGGTGTAAACCCTTCCGGGCAGAGACTGTCTTTTGGTGTATGGGTGTGTACAGCGCCTAGCACAACAGGGCCCTGATCTCTGCATGGAGCCCTCAGGTGCTCCCACAATGCAAACAACAATAATACAGATTTTAAAATGTTATTAAAGAGAATGTTAAAATTATATAATACACAGGTTGAGAAAAGTGTGTCTGTACATCAGGGTAGAGTGCTTAGATTATCCACAAATACAGGGTTTGTTTTTAAAAGTCATATGATACATATAGTGCTTAATCAGCAATAACCTAGACTGAGGTGAATACATTTAAGAATACAGTTTAGATATTAGCATCCAAGTATTCGAGTCCATCACTCATGAGAAGTCGTACAGAGACTTGGTTGTGGAAAGCAAAATATATCAGTGAGTGAAAATTGTCCCTCAGGAACTGAGAATTTCGGGTAGGTTGTCCATTTGGAAAATACAGTTAAATTGGAAGTTAATACAGTCCATTTGGAAGTTAAATTATCTGTAAGTCCCACAGGCATCACAACGCTGAAACTTTCTGCTGGGCTTCTGGGGGCCTCTAGTGGCAAGAGTTCAACCTTCCCATTTATAACAGTGGTCTGAATCTAATCCAGTGTGAACCCGCTGCGATCCAGTGCTCAGACAGGTTCATTGCATCTGCTCAAGTATGTTCTTTAGCACTAACGTTTCAAGGCCAATGCAAAAGGGAGATGCTTGCAATATTTTAAATGAATTCAAAATAATTTAGCAGGGCTACCCCACGCCTTGGAATTGAGGGATAACATTTGGGTGGGGGGCTCCCGGTCCAGAGCCTGCAGTGTGTGTGACTGACAGCACAGCTTTAGTTAGTCACAGATCCCAATTATATAAAAGAGGGTTTTTGCACAGTTGATGTGATTTGTAGATTCATTTCAAACAGGAAGAGGATAGATTGCACTCCTGTGAACTTACTACCCTCTTAGATTCACAAGGGCTGTCTTAGGAGAGGAGATTAAGACACAGGATCAGACTCAGAGAGAGCAAACCAGAGCATATTTTGCCAGATTTGGGAGTGAAAAGCTTGTACATTTTTTAAAAGAGTTCTTCTGTGCATGCTACTGCCAGCCAGCACCCCAGGCCTGGAAAAGGGCCACCACTGCTGCTCTTCCGGCTCAGGAAGACCTAGCGTGGATTGGAAAGAGTTTTGTTCGGCCTGGTTTAACACCAACTGTGCATCAGTTAGGCGTCAAATCCAGCAAGCAAATTAAATGACCCGGAGTCTCTCGGTCTGCAATTGTCGTGCTGATGTGCACATACATCCATGAGAATATACACACGGATGGACACAGATGCATGCAGCAGCGTGTGCTACATGTGTTTGCCTTGCTACAGGCTAGTGGTGAGAAGAGGGGACTGGGAGCTGGGAAAGGTGGGTTCTGTTTCGGATTCACCACTGGCTGCCTGGGGAAATCTCTTCACTGGCCTAGTTTGCCCGGCTGTAACATGCGAGTGCCAGAGCCACCTTTGTAATACACCGTGAGTGCCGCTGATGTGCAATGTGTTGGTATTATTAGAGGGGTAGGCAACCTATGGCACACATGTCAAAGGTGGCACACGAGCCGATTTTCAGTGGCACTCACGCTGCCCGGATCCTGGCCACCGGTCCGGGGGACTCTGCATTTTAATTTAATTTTAAATGAAGCTTCTTAAACATTTTAAAAAACTTATTTACTTTACATACAACAATAGTTTAGTTAGATATTATAGACTTATAGAAAGAGACCTTCTACAAACGTTAAAATGCATTACTGGCACGTGAAACGTTTAAATTAGAGAATAAATGAAGACTCGCACAGCACTTCTGAAAGGTTGCCGACCCCCGTATTATTATATTGTTCTTTTGTAGGGTTACCCATTGTTTTGGCATGGCATTAATCCATGAACCTACAGATGGACAGGTGTGCACACACACACACACACACTCTCTCTCTCAAAACCCACAGCAACTCAGATTACTTTTTAATCTTTTAAGGGAGTAAAACCAACGTATGCCAGCAGAGGACATCTTGGTCTATTCATCATACGCAGCAAAAGCTCCACCACTGAGATTGTGCCTGGTTAACATAATGTGTACGGTCCTGTGGTTTCTGTGCCCCTCCCAGGTACTAGGAACAGAAATAGCAATCTCTCCCCTTTCTTTCCTTCCCAGCTTGCAGGACAGCATTTCAGTCATAGGCTGGTTAGTTGCTGTATGGGGGGGCGGGGGGAATGGGTGTGGAGGTGAAGGGATTGTTGATGGCAGGGCCGTCCTTAGGATTTATGGTGCCCCAGGCGAGATTATTAAACTGGTGCCCCTGTGCCTGTCTTGCTCTTAGCAACACAAACATAAGCTTACAGTACTGGAAAACTTGCCACATGCATGTTATTAAAACCAGTTTAACTTAATTAAGCCACTGTAATGCTGATGAACTAGCACTAAAGAAGTAGCACTATAGAAAAAATTCTGATTTGACAGAATGATGCAAATAATATAATATTTTTTAAATTTGTCAACATTGATTTTGAATGTTCTATGAAAGAGGTATTGAAACAAGGATTAGTTTTTAATTAAAAGCAATCTTTCTGGCTTTTTTGGCTGCAGAATCAGTGATAATGTCATTCGTATGACAAGACAAAGTGATGTCTTGTTCGACTGCAAGAATAGCAAGACAGTCAGTGTTCCTGATATTGTAGATGGAGATAGTTTTAATGAGCTTTATTTTGAAAAACTCCTTTCCCTGAGCTACTGTACAGGAATTGTCAGTAGAATACGAGTGGCAATGTACACATTAGGATATTATGTCAACAAGTTTGCTGGTTTGAATGTAACTGTACAATGTCCATCATCGATTTGCATGTGGCAACAACTCAATTTTTTGTACAGTTCAAGTCCATTTAAATTAAAACGATCACCGTGCTTCAGGAGGACTCTTTAGGTCGGTCCCAACGCGGTGCCCACAGGTGTCCTGGCGCCCGCAGGGGCTCTCAGTGCACCCACGTACTTGGCGGAGACGAGCATCTGCCGAAATGCGCCGAAATTCGGCATCATTTTGGCAGATGCTTGTCTGCCACCAACGGTCCTTCATCTGGCGCCCCTCCAGACGAAAAAGTTTGGGGACCACTACTCCAGGCTCTTGCACTTTGTCATTAGTTGCTCTGTTTTCCTATTTCGTTGAAAATTTAGTCCCGCCACCTGCTGCCAGCTGAGTGAATGGAAACCACAGGCAACAGTGGGTTGAGGCTCAGGCCAGGGTCTCAGCCTCCGGCTGCTCAGCTGCTGCCAGCCTGCGGTTCCTTGGGGGTCCCCAAGCCAGCAGTGGTGCTGAGTGGGGGCTGGCGGCCGTGGACCTGGTGCCGATGGGGCAGCAGCCGAACCCCCGAGCAGTGGCGGGCTGAGCCGCTCAGTCACCGCTGCGTGCCATCAAAAATCAAGCTCGCGTGCCACCTTTGGCACGTGTGCCGTAGGTTGCCGACCCCTGCTCTATACATTAGTAAGGAGATGAGCATATTACAGCTGTTGAGGGCTCTATTTAGCAGTAACAGGGCTATAGGAAAGTCAGTCAACATTTTTTGTTTCTCTGATGAAAACTGGCACCACTCCTCCCCATACCAAACTTGTCACAAATAACTGTCAACAACTGAATTTTCTGTTTTTGGCTAAGATATTGATTTTTTAAAAAAAAATATTGAAATTGAATTCAGGATTGTTAGCAAGCATTTTTGGCAAACAAAGTTGTTAAATGACAATCTAAATGGCAACACAGTACTGCTTTCATGCTTGGCTCACCCCACAGCCTGCTGGTCCAACAGCTGCAGTAGAGGAGGAGATAGGTGGAAAACTGCAGGACCCCAAAATCCACCTCTTGGGGTGCAGAGTGGCAACAGCAGCAGCAAACCCTCAGGTCCAATCACACGGCAATGGGCACCAGTGCCAGCCCAACGGACCATGGTGAAGTTAGTACAACATCTGATCTCAGGGACGGGGCACCCATGGAGCCACAGCAGCTCATCCTGCCCTATGCAGCTCCCCCCAGATGGGATGGATCGCTACCAGCCCAGGGGAGAGACGTGCTCCCCAGTTAGGATGATCAGATCCAGATGTCCTGATTTTATAGGGCCAGTCCTGATATTTGGGGCTTTGTCTTATATATAGGCACCAATTCCCCCTATCTAGGGTGACCAGACAGCAAGTGTGAAAAATCAGGACGGGGGTGGGGGGGAATAGGAGCCTGTATAAGAAAAAGACCCAAAAAATGGGACTGACCCTATAAAAGTGGGACATCTGCTCACCCTACCCCAAGCCCCTGTCCTGATTTTTCGCACATGCTATCTGGCTGTCCCCAGCCCAGCCCTGTGCCACCATTCCAATCCTGGCTGCCTGCCAAGGAAGTGAGTTACTTTCACTGTCATTCCTCAGCAGGTAGGCAGCCAGCCTCCCCTCCCCGCCAGCACCTCACCAACCCAGCCCTGATGGAGGGGAGGGGGAAGAGAGGGGTGCTCCATGGCAGGGGAGGGAGAAACAGGGGGGTGCTCTGTGGGGCAGAGAGGAGAAGAATGGATGTTATGGGGGACAACAAAGGATACTGCCAGAGCTGCCGAGCCTGCCTCGCCTCACACCAGAGGAAAGAGTCACACTCACAGGTGATTTCCTTCCCCCACCCCTTCCCAGAGACCCCAGCAGCCAATCCCCTCCCTCAGACTGTGCTGCATTCGGCTCTCTCTAGGACCCAGCAGCCCTGCTCTTCCATGCTCCACTGCTTCCCGTCTGTTCAGGCTCTCGCAGAGCGGTGCCCCCAGACCTAGTGGTGCCTTAGGTGGCTGCCTGTTCTGCCTATGGCTAAGGACGGCCCTGATTGATGGAAGCTAATGAGTTTTGTACTGAGTTCTAAGTTCAGTGAGGTTGTGATCTCTTATATCTAGTAGCAGTGAGTTCCAGAGTCTAGACCATGTTGAAATTCTGTCTCCCACACTCAAGATCCTCCCCATCATGGGAGGTTGTGGTCACAGAGGGAGAGGAGTCTCTGAGGTACTGGGGCTGATCCTGAGGAGGGATATCAGGACACAGCTCTTGAACAGGACTCTTTTCTTTGGGAATCCAGGGCAGAGAGTGGGGCACCAGAGGATGAGCTCCCAGCTGTCTGTGTTGCTAAGCAGCTGGGCAGTTGCTTTTTGCATCAGCTAGAGCTTGTTCAGGTCCCATGGTTTCATTCCTACATACAATGAGTTGCAGTGAGGAAGTGTAGGACTCACGTATGCGTGATCACCGTGGCCAGGCCTGTACTGACGGCACAAGTCAGAGCCGACTGGCCAGGTCCAGCTGGAAGTGGTGCATTTTGCTACTGTGGCTCCTTGGTAGTGAGGAGTCTGCAAAGAGCCCCAGACGGCAGGTCGACATTGCAGTTTTGGGGATGAGAAGCAGCAGAGTGTCCTGTGGCACCTTATAGATTAGCAGACATACTGGAGCATGAGCTTTCGTGGGTGAATACCCACTTCGTCAGACGCATGCGTATTCACCCACGAAAGCTCATGCTCCAATACGTCTGTTAGTCTACAAGGTGCCACAGGACTTTTTGCTGCTTTTACAGATCCAGACTAACACAGCTACCCCTTTGGTACATTACAGAGAGAGTGAGTTTTGCAAAGAGGGAGGGGGACTGATTGCCAGGGCACAACCAGCAAAGGGCGTGGGTAAAGGATCAGCACAAGCATCGCTGCCCCCGTCCCCGCCCCTAAGAGTGAAGCCTTTGGAAGCACCTGGGTCAGAGAATGATTAACACGCAACTCCCTGTTTCTGCTGTGCTGATCTCCAACCATCCTGGGAGCGGCTGCGGCCTGGCTGCCGTTAGAGGCAGGCTGTGTGGGCCGTGCAGGGCGTTCTCTTTTCCCTGGGCAAAGGGCTATAGGAATTGTCAGCCCCTCTTTGCACCCCTGCCCTGGCTCCCTCTTCTCAATGGTATCAAAGATAAGCATCACTCGCCAGGTCCTCTCCCCATCTCCCCTCTCATTCAGTACAAAGGTGGACTCCCGCCTCCGGTGAGCCCATGATGCCAGCCTCCCTCGCCCACTTCTTCCACTTTCAAAGTAGCCCCTTCGTGCTTTCTCCCTGCCTGCCCCCCACCCTTGGGAGGCGCTTCCCACAAACACCCACAAAGCCCCCTCCTCCACCCTCAAATCACCCCCTTAAAACTCTCCTTCGCTGGGATACCTACAAACATCTCGACACAGGCTGCTGGTACATTAAGCACACTGCCCAGCGCGGTGTCCAACATTGTGTCCTCGTCCTCCCATCGCCATCTGTTTTATACTTTGCCTGTAAGCTCCTGGAGGCAGGGGCTGGCTGGCTGTTCTGGCTGTGCAGTGCCCAGCACTAAGGGGACCTGGTCTTTGACTGGGGTGCCAAGGTGCCATGATCATGCTGAATGCTTAGAATATTGCTGAGCTGAGCTCCATTGGGACCCTGTTTGATTTTCTGTGCCAGCTGTCCTCGAGAATGACTCCCTGGAAAGAGCTGGCAAGAGATACGACTTCCTGAGAGCATTCAGGACAGGAAGTCATTCGGCAATGGACTTAGCTAGCCTCTGTTCAGGCAAACTCAAGGGTGGACAATCCCTTTTCGCTATCACCCCCCAGCGCATGTAGAAACATGCTGAGTAACGATCATTCTGAGGATCAGGGTCACACCCACAGGAGTGTGATGCGTGGCTCAGCGGAAACGGAGTGAAAATGCACCAGAAACAGGCTGGCTTGTGCAGACGCCCTAGATTGCTGGTGAGTGGAATAGCCAGTGCTTTGCTTCTTTAGTCTAGACAGCTCATAAGAGGAGACAGATGCTGCAAACTCCTTGGTGTCAGACGGTTTCTGTAGTGTGGCTGTGTTACCGCTGGAAGACCCGCAGGGAGTCTCTCTCCCAGCATACTTACTGGCAGAATAAGGGGCCAGCAGTCAAAAGAAATTTACTACCTGAAATTTACAACCGACTCGAAAAGGCCAGAGGGACCAAAGCCTGGAGTGCTCTGTGGTGAGACAGGGTGTGCATGGGAGACAGCTTAACTTGGACCCCAGCCGCTGGAATGATTCAAGAGTGAATTTATGTTTCCTGGGAAGTTCCTGGATGCTTCCCCCTGTGGACTTCTGGCTACTTTTCTTCCCCTAAAAGGATGGGGAACCCTGCAAGCCCTGGAGATGAGTTCAACACATGGTGGCTCTTCCGCTGGCATCTTCCTGCTGAGAATCTCTCTGAGCTGTATCCTGGCTTTGGAAATGAAGCATTTGGCTGAGCAGGAGCAGCAGCGCACCTGTAAGGCGGCCTCCCCTTCCGGCTTTAGATCCTGCTGAGCAGCAGGATGGGTGGGAGACACTTACTCCCCTTTCTGGCAATAATTTTGTTTGGGGTGCAAGTGAGCTACATCCCCATGATCACGCTGCGCACAAATGACTGGGTGAAGCCGCACAGGACGTTCTGAGATCAAGCCGCCTGGGCCTGCACCAGTGGGAGAAGATCACTATCCAGCACCCTTAGCCGTCTAGGAGAGTGGAAATGGGGGCCTGTCATTTCTGTAACGCATTAAAAAGCACTAGCTGGCAAATCAAAACTTTTGCAAGCAACAGCAGCCAAAAGAGGCAGCGTGGGCTAGTGGTTGGAGCAGACAGGCGCCAAACCTACGGGCTGTCCCCAGCTCTGCTACAGATTCACTCTGGGGTCTTAAAGTGAGTCACTGAACCTGTCCAGTTTCCCCATCAGTGCATCAGGGATGATAGAACCCATCTCTTCCCATCCCCAAGTGCTTCGAGATCAAAAACTGCTGGACAAGTGAAATTATGACTGTCAGTAGGGGTGACATAGTCTTTTGCTCAGTCCCTTTTTTTACTGACGGAGCACCACTCAGCCTTATGCTGGGTGCTGTGCATCTGGAGGCCTGAGCCTGCACTGGGCTGTCTGTGGCTGAGAAACAGTTACTTGGTCTATTTGCTATTTCTGGCAGAATCTGCCTTTGTTTTTTGTCCTGGAGCAATGCCAAACCGCATGAGTCTTCTGTGTCAGGGAGTCTTGGGGAGCGGGGATGCGTCCACAGCTCTGGACCTTCACAAGGATTTTGGCTCTTAGGAGAAGAGCTTTGTTCCTACATGGAGAATAAAAAACGAAACGGCTGATTATATAATCCACGTAGCCTATGGGACTGGGCTAGGCTGAAACAAGTTACAGACCGCTAAAGACCCCTGCGCTTTTTGTAATGCTGTGTGGTTCCTTATGCAACAGCAAGGCTAGTGAGACACCAGGAAGGCAGATCCCTGCAGTGTGCAGAAATGGGCAGCATCCTTTTACTCGTTTGTGGTGCTCACCGTGTTGTGTCTTTGCGACACCACCAGAACCTAGCAGGGTGCACACAGCTAGGCTCTAGGGGTGTGCGTCGTTGGCTGTTTGAAACCCAGCATGCTCATTATTGTTGGTGTGTAAGGAGCGAAAGACACAAGTTACCCTCTTGCAGTTCAGTATTATCCCCTTGGCACAAGGTGTAAGGAGGACAGCCCCTTGGCTTCCTGTCAGAGGGAGAGACGATTACTGCAGGTATCCGAGCAACCAGGGGTAGGGCTGCCCGGGGGTTAGCCCCATCTTAAGGCATTATTTACTCTTACTCCTTCCCCCTCAAACTTGGGGGTCACAAACACTCCCAGGCAGCCTATAGATTTAAGCTCTTTGGAACCAACTGGCTAGTGTCTGTACGACACCTAGCGCACGGGGCCAGGGCCCAGGCCCAGTTGGGGTCTCTAGGCCCTACTGGAACACAAATTGTAACAAGCACCCGGGGACTGACTGGTACATGGACTGGTGCTGGGTCTGCTCTCTCCTCCTTTTCTGCTAAGGTCAGGCACAGATTTGCCTCCTTGCAAGACTCTGTTTTCATTCCTGGTAACGTGAGGAAATCTTTCTCCTCGCGCTCGGACCTCGGGAGGGGGACACATCCCTCCATTTCAGCATTTCCCCTTCCTACTGTTTCACAGTCGTTCTTCTCTGACTGTGTCTCTGCCACAGTCCCTCTCGGGTTTACAGTCACTGACTCAGAATGCAGCATACTGTGGTTTTACACAGCTCCGCTCTTTGGCCATACAGCTCTTCCCATGCCCTAGTGAGCGCCGTGGTACCGTGTCTGCAAGGCCATAGCCTTCCAGGCACAGAGCAATAGCAATCTCCCCTACCATCCTTCTGATTACATTGGTGTGTGTATGTGGGTAGTGGTGTGGCTCTCTTTAAGGGCCACACGGGCAGAAGCTGCAGCTTTTTATACTTAGGTGGCTAGTATGACCTTTGCCCTTAGGCTTGTGGCCTTCTGGGAGATGTAGTTTGGTAGATGGGTGGCCATTTTGTTGCAGGCATTGTTGTGATTGGCTAAATTAGCAAGCGAGGTTTTCCTAAGTGAGTCTTTGTATCAGAGACAGGGAAAGCGACTGGGTCTGTCTGCAGCATGAACCAGTTCAATGGATTTTTTATTGTTAATTGAGAAGGCGATTTTAATGCTTGGGGGTGGGGCATTGTGGGCAATTTCCTCCTCTTAAAAGGGCTGACCAGCCGGGGGGCCCCTGGGAGCACAGCTGAGGTTCTGTTAGTGGTGGGCTTGCACTGGGAGGTAGCAGTAACTTTTACCATAGAGGGGGGATTTTCCGTGATCTTCTTGTCACTTGTACTAGTGCAAAGGGGGCGGTAAAGTGCTCCCAAGGTGAGCATGGGGCTTGGCACACTTTGTGCTCGTTTTGCTGGGGTAAATGACTATATGAGCTACAGGCTCATGGAGAGTTAGCTGTGAGGAGGGTCAGTGCTTCCTGGGATGGTACATTAGAAAAGAACCCGAGAAGTCTTGTCTGGGTTATTTAGTCTCATAGGCTTTGGTCACTTGCTCTCTTTTGGTTTATTAAACAAAGAAAGTTGCTCTGCACTGGCTGTGTGATCTCCCCAGGGGCTGACCGCCTGGATAGCAATTGACTAGGCTGCCTGAATGCAGCTCAGATCCACTTTCCCGGCTGTCTGGAAGCCTGAGTTCTTGGGGTAATTACAAGAGCTAAGCCTCCAGTCAGGTGTGTGGCTTTGCATGTTGTGTTCTGGGGGCCTTGCAGGACCCCTGCTGGGGTGCTGAGCAAACCTGGGCCGTTTTTCAGGTGCTGGGAAAGGATTGATGGTTTTGAATGGAAACTTGGTGACTTCATCCTGAAGCCAGGTTTTTCTTGACCTAAGGGTTTTGCAAACAAGGCACCGAGCTGAGAATCAGGAGACCTGGGGTTTATTTCTGACTCTGCAACAGACTCGCTGTATGACCTTGAGCAGATCACTTGATCCCTTAGTGCCTCTGTTTCCCTATCTGTAAAACTGAAAAAATACCCACCTCCAAGGAGTCTGTGATCTTAAACTAAAATGCGTGTGGCACATATTGGCATCCTCCAATGAAAGGTACTTCAATGCAGAGTTACAATTCCTGCTAAGGCAGAACTCAGGCTGAACCAAAAGAAGGAAAAAGTTTGTATCAGCCTCCTGCTAACTCAAGCCATTATCTGGATGGGCTCATTATAACTTTATAAATTGCAAGAGCACGAAGAGGTGAGACTCTGACGTGTCTCAGGAAATAGCCTGGCTGGGGCTGGAGGGCAGAAGTTATGGGACTAATGTTTTTAATACAGAAGAAATAGAAAGTGCTGTTTATTCTGGGAAAGAGAACTGTACATCTGTGATAAATACATTTTAGCAAGACAATGAGATTGGGGATAGAGGAGGCCCCAGGCTGGGGAAGGGGTGATCCTGGGGATGTTTTGGGTTTCATGGAACCTCAATTTAAAAAACAACCACCTTTTTTTTAATTTCACAAAACTTTTTCAGGTTTCACCAAACTCATTTTCCTTTAATTTCATCCATTGCTTTTCCCGGAAGGTGTAATTAACGAGTGTCCAGTCTGAACCCCCATGTCTGACCTTTGGGGAAGTTCTGGTTCTATTCTGGATCCATACTACACAGCTTGGGCTTATTGTGTCTCTAATCCCAAACACGTGCCTATGTTGTGTAAATGAGCAAGATGTAGTTGGAGTGATTCTGGCCCCGCTTCTAGAGGGACATGGGGAATTCAGATAACAATGGGAAAAGCTCAGCAGGTGGGTTTTGCTGGAGCTGAATGGACTTGAACCTCAGAAAGCACATTTGCTTCTAAATCTAGAACCCACGTGGCTTTTGACTCTATATTTGGCAAAGCAAGTTCTCTAAAGATCATTTTTATCTGCAGATCTGAAGGGGGAGCGATATTTGACCACACCCCTAAACATGATGGACTAGCAGCCACTGTGTCAGCTGGGTTAGCATGCCTGAGCTCTTCAGAGACTTGGCATTGCATTTGCATGTCTTCATTTCTGACAATCGGGCCCTCTCTTACCGGCCATCCATAAATATCCCTCTGCCCCGTCAGTCGGCCATGTCCCCAGTAACTGTCCCACCTCAATCAGCTAGGCCGAGTGTCTAGCTCCCACTGCTCCTTCCCACAGGTGAGTGAGCTTTGACTTCAAGGCTGCTGCAAGTCTGATGAGAGGGTTAAAATGGGTCTCAGAATAACAGGACGGAGGGGCTGGAATAGCTACCTGCCGTCTCCTGTCTCTGCGCTCTGACACTGCCCTGTGTGAGACTGTACCTGGGTGGGGGCCCCCAGCCCGGGGGAGGGAGGAGGAATCAAAGTGCGCCGTGTGAAGGCCCAAGTAAGGAACTGTCTGCAGTAGGGGACAGAGAGCAGAAATGCAAGGAAGGAAGAGAGATTTGGAGGTAGAACGAGAACAAGAATCTCGTACGCTGCTTTCTCCAAAGCCTTCCATTGCCCTCTGTTTATTTCTCTTTCTTGCCTGCTGCAGGCCTGGGCTGGGGGGTCTGTCCGAGGAGAAACTCACTGAGGGAAACTGTGATGAAGTGCTGCAAAACCCTGTGCTGTGGTCCCCTGGATTCTCCCCTCCCCACATTCAGATTCTGATTTGTACGATATTGTGTTTGGCTCTGCAGCAAGCTGCCCTTTCCATCCAGGCTCTGCCCCTCTCTTCCCTGGGGCACTTGGCAGGAATTAACAAAATAACTGGCTTTGGCATATTGTCAATGACTATCCGTCTCTGGCAGAACTTCCCTCTGCCTCCCCCGCCCTCCCGCCCGCCCTCCATCCCTGGCTCCTCCAGCGAAGTGCCTGGAGCCACAGTTTCAATGGTTTATTTTGCAAACTCCTAGTTAGATCTCCAGGTCTCATCTGGGCTGTTGTACAGAATGAAGGGTGCAAGCTCTGTCAAACACAGGGCAGCAATTCTCCCCCTCCCCTCCAGCTCTCGGCGGCAGGGCTCTGGGCAAATGGAATGACTTGTGAGAGGCTGATTGGTCCTGGAGGGAAGGAAGGAAGCCTTAGTCTCCCTGTTTCTGGCTTTGTAGCTCCATTCATCTGCCCCCTGTATAACGAGCCCTTGAGGTGCAGAGGAGCTGCAGTTTTCAGTGCAAATTCTAGAGGAAGGATGCTCTGCAAGTTAAGCCACTGGACTGAGATTTGGGTTCAATTCCTGCTGTTCCACAGATTTGTTGTATGAATTTGGGCAAAGCACTCAATCTCTAAAAGCAGCAGAGAATCCTGTGGCACCTTATAGACTAACAGACGTTTTGGAGCGTGAGGTTTCGTGAGTGAATACCCACTTTGTCAGACGCAGGTAGTGGAAATTTCCAGGGGCAGGTATATATATGCTAGCAAGCAAGCTAGAGATAAAGAGGTAGTTCAATCTCTGTGTCCTCAGTTCCCCGTCAAAGAAATGGGGCTGAGAATACACCTCTGCATCACCAGGGGTGCTTTCAGGATCTATTCATTAACATTTCAGCACAAAGAACAGGAGGGCTTGTGGCACCTTAGAGACTAAGGCCTTGGCTACACTGGCTCTTTACAGCGCTGCAACTTTCTCGCTCAGGGGTGTGAAAAAAAACACACCCCTGAGCGCAGCAAGTTACAGTGCTGCAAAGCACCAGTGTAAACAGTGCCCCAGCGCTGGGAGCGTGGCTCCCAGCGCTGCAAGCTAATCCCCATGGGGAGGTGGAGTATGTGCAGTGCTGGGAAAGCTCTCTCCCAGCGCTGGCGCTGCGACCACACTCGCTCTGCTGTGGGAGCGCTTTGGAGTTTTGAGGGTAGCCAAGCCCTAACACATTTATTTCAGCATAAGCTTTCGTGGGCTATTGAAGTGTCTAGGTTGATGTTAAGTATCTTGTCAAACTGTCCGTAATGGGCTGTCTTGATTATCACTACAACCGTTTTTTTCCTCCTGCTGACAGCAGTTCGTCTTAATTAATTAGTCTCTTAGAGTTGGTTGGGCAACTCCCACCATTTCATGCTGTCTGTATGTATATATTTCTTCACTATATGTTCCATTCTATGCGTCCGATGAAGTGGGGTTTAGCCCACGAAAGCTTATGCTGAGATAAATGTGTTAGTCTCTAAGGTGCCACAAGGACTCCTGTTCTTTTAGCGACCATGCAGGTTTCGCCCACTTTTCCAGAGACCTGTTGAAGACATGGAGCCTCCTACGGAGGGATGGAGAGTAAGGGAATAAGCACGGCTTGTACTGCTGGAGGCAACGCTGATCATAGTAAAACAGGATGACTAGGACAGTGGGTAATTCACCGAAAGAAGAGCCAGAGGGTTATTGCTGGTTACTATAAAATCCTTTATGTGGTGTTCAAATATACTGTGTGCATTAGAATCCAGAGGCAAACCACCTCTCCACTCGCATGGCAGCTCTTTAAACACCACCTGCTACGACACCGTCAGCCCTTCAAATAAATCGGAATGTTACACCATGCTCTGAACTTCTCCCAATCCCCACCGCTTCTTTTTAAAATAACTTGTTAAACTGCTTGTTGCATAATCAAAACCTGGATGTAAAAAGCCCAGCACAGGTACACGTACAAACTGTGCACTGCAATGGGCTGGCTGAAATGTCAAACCTCTGGTCACTGGGCTGATTCAGCGGTCAGACTGCGATGGAGGACAGGGCTTGGGTGCTATTAATATGAGAAATTGATCTGAGAACGCCTGCATGTGAACTCAAGGAATTCTGCTTGGCCAGAGCGGGAGGGCATGGGGCGGATTCATCATCCATGCAGTGGACAGGGCTCTATGCTGGTGTCATGCTCAAGAGCGGCGCAGCTTTCTGGGTTTAACACACGGTGTGCAGAAAGCCAGGAAGTGTTTGGTGCTTGTTGAACATCAGGATGCGTGGAAGGGGAGGGAGAGATCTGGGCTAGGAGGAGTGGGGGGTCACTGGGTCTAACAGGGAAATGGCTTCTGGCTTTCGAATGGAAGAGGTTTCCCTGAAAACAGAGAGGGGAATAAAACCTTAGCTCTGAAGAGCCTTGAACGCCGATGTCCAGGTTCGACCCTGGCCCCGGTTGTGCAAACCCAGCTGTGCCTGAAATCTTCCACGGCCCCTCTGCACCAGAAAGGGGCAGGCCAGGTCACAGGTCTCCTGTAGCTGCTGGACAGGTCATCTAGGGATGACCTCCCTGCCTAGCTCCCTGTTAGCGCCGCAGCAGTGCTGGGAGAGCTGAGCTCCTGCAAGCAGATACAGAGACTAACCCTGGTCCATGCTGCTGCTAAGCAGCCCAGGAGTCTGGGGAGGGAGCGGGACGTGGCTGGAGGAGGATTTTGTGATGGTTTGGGGTGGGGGAGGCGAGGGGACGGGCCTTCCCGCACTCTGCGGCCGGGGGGGAAGGAGTGCCGGGGGGGCTGTCCGTCCTGGCGGTGTCAAGTCCTGGGTGGCTGTCTCACCCTGACAGAAACTCACATGGGGGGGCTTCCTAATGCCACTTTTGTTAATAGACAAAGACAGCGTTTCCGTTTGAACCAGGGGGAAAGATGCTTGTTAAAGAGTCGGAGTTAACGCCCCTTGCCCCCGGGAGAGCCAATAACCTTGCACAAGACAAGCCAGGCCCAGGGCAGCTTGCCAGGCCATCAGTGACCGCCTCCCCGGCCCAGCGCTCTCTGTTCCTCAGCATGGGAGGAGGGGAGTGAGAAGGGGTGGGCAGCGTCCCTGTGAGGCCAGGCTGCTGGTGTGAAATAACGCTGCAGCAAGACTTGGTGCTAAACAACGTGACGGGCCCTGTGGGCAAATCCCCCAAAGGCGCCGTCAGTCATGGACGCCGAGTATGAAACCGCTGGAGCCTGGAGAGCTGTGGGTCCAGAGCTGTGTGCCAGCTAGTGCAGGGAATGGGCGAGATGCCTTGATAAGACTTGGCTGTCTCTGATTTGGGGATCCCCCTGCATTTCGGTCTGTTTTCCTTACACTGGGTGACCCGCTCTGTCCCGTCATATTCCAGCCCTTCTGGGGAGCATGCCCCAGGTTTGACCTCTAACGTCCCTTCCCAGCACGAAACACCAAAACAAGAGAGAGCCCCTACGAACAGCTCACCTGTTTCACCCACCGGACCTAGTCAGAAAACAACAATTATTTTCCACAAAAACTTTTGAAGGAAACAGAATGAGTTTTGCTTCGTTTAAAAATGTATCGTGGAATTTTTTGTGTTATTTTTCATCAGAACAATGTGGTGGTGTTCTGGTTTCTTTTCAGAAAGAAGAGAGAAAGGGGGTGGCGATTAAAAGGAAAACGTAAAATGTTTTGTTTCGTTTGGAACAGAATTCTGAATCTTCCTGCCAGCCCCACCCACTCCCTCTTTCCTCAGTCACCTGCTCTACCCCTCCGTTCTCTCCATCACTCAGGCCCATAACTGGGGTGCCATCGACGTCGACTCCAGGCTCTCTCTAGGCAGGTTAGCTGATTCTTTCTGCAGAGCATCTCTAGGATACGGTCTTTCCTAGCCATTTGCACAGCTGAAACCCTCGGCCAGGCTCTTGGCATCTCATCCGTCACTCACTGCAACGTCCCCCTCTCTGATCCGGGCAGATCCCAGCTAGCTCCGCTCATACCAGTTCTGAACGCTTCGGCAAGGATCGCTTTTCTAGCCCTTCATTTCACCCATGCCATCCCTCTCCGCGAACCCCTCCGCTGGCTCCCCCTTCTCTAGTGCCTCAGACGCAAACTATTTGCCTTCACTTTCAAGGCCTTTCTCACTCCAGCCCTACCCACACCCACCTGGCCTGTCTCTCACACCACTGAGATGGCAGCTCCACCTCCGAATGGCCCACGCCGCCACCCTCTAGTGGTACGTCTTCAAACACACACCCGGGGGCTTTCTCCGATGCTTTCCCCTGGCCAAGGAGCAGCTCTCATAACCACCACCAAAGCTACCTCATCGGCTGCCTTCGACTCGCTCCCTAAAACCCGCTTCTGCAACGGTGCCTGCAAAAACCAGACAGCAGCTGGGCTGCTAAGGTGTGGACCCCGCCGCCTGTCACACTGACCAACACTGCCCCATTGTTTCTTTGGCCTTCCCCGATCGTCTGTATCCACCTGTTGTCTCTTGTCTTACCCTTCGAGGGTAAGCTTCTTGGGGGAGGGGCCAGAATTTTGTTGTGTCTACACAGCATCTGGCACAAGAGGGTCCTGGGCCATGACTAGGTGATCCAGATTCATAATAACACACTCCACTCAAACTGAATCGCAACCAACTATGTTTTGATGGAAAATCAGAACATTTCAAAGGAGGCACTAAATGGCTGTGCACGTTTTGCAGCATTGGAAAAGCCGTTTATAAAAGGCAGAGCCTCTCAGTGAATCCCCCTGCAGAGGCCTGAGTGGGCTGTCACTCGCTGTATGTTGTAACAAGAATGCAACAGGCCCTGAGGAAGGGGCAGATCGGAAACCACCATAGGATGGTGAGACAATGGATGTGCTGCCGAAAAGCTAGCTGGGCTAAGGGGAAGGGTTTAGCGGCACATAGCAACAGAGTCTTCTAAGGAAACAGTTGCAATGCTGCTCTGCAACAGTCACTGGGACTCTCCCAGCTGGTACCAGGTGATGCGTCTCTGATCTCCTAGCCTGGCCGTCAGTGGGTAGCTGTGCACTCCACAGCATCTCAACATGCAGCTGGGCTGCCATGGTGCTGAGCAGTGCGGCGTGCTGTGGGAATGCCTGTGGCCGCGAGGGCTGTATTAATGGTTGCAAGGCAGCAGTGTGGATGCATCTGCATGGACGATAGCGCATGAAGGCACCAGGCTGAGCCTGCGGGGATGCACCGTGAGGTCACTGTGATGACATACTGGAGCAAGCGGAGGGGGTGACCCTGGCATGGGATATGTGATTGATCCAGCACGGCCTGGATTAGCACAGACTCAGAAGTGCTGAGCAGAAGAGGCAGTGCAGTGGAATGGGGCCTGCATTTATTGGGTGCTGCTGAAAGCTGCCAAGTTATTCCTGCCTTTAGCTGGAGTCAGGCCTAAGCATCCCTCTGCACTGCAAGTAGTAATGTGCTCCCCAGCTCAGCTAGACAGACACGTGCTCGCTTCACTCGAGCTAGCACGGGCAGCAGCTCAGGCCAGCTGCCTGGGAACAAACCTGCTGGACCCCCAGGCTGTGTTCATGGGCACCTACCCCACGTTAGTGCACTAGTGCACGCAAAGCTAGCGCATGTCTGTCCAGCCGAGCTGGGAAGCAGCTGCAGTGCAGACAGACCCTACGAGGCGAGTACGGAGCTATGTGTTTTGTTAGCATGGAACGACTGCATATACCTCGTCTCCTCAGCCATGCCCCTTCTCTGCCCTCACCACAGCCCCTCTATACCTTGTGCACGTGCAAGGTAGGGCACTGGTGCACTGGGGTCTTCTGATGTCAGAAACACTCAGTGCTAACCCTTAGCCACCCACTCGCTCACGCAGTAGCCCAGCACACCAGGGAGTGGGGTGTGTGTGTGTGTGCACGCTGAATGTGGAGGCTGGTCTTTCAATGTACATTACTGAGCTCAGAAGCCGACATTCATTCCATCCACATGGGCGTCCTTCCCATGCACCGTGTTCCCTGCGCAAGGCCCAGCTCATGCTCTTCTTGCACAGATGGGCTTTGCATTTGGGTCGGGAGCCAGTTTGGCAGGTCCCCTTAGGGGAAAAACACAAGAGCGAGCCCAAAGGCAAGTCCGTCTTGCCTCTCCAGCTGGCCTGATCTGTATTATAGAATCATAGAATGTCAGGGTTAGAAGGGACCTCAGGAGGTATCTAGTCCAACCCCCTGCTCAAAGCAGGACCAATGCCCACCTAAATCATCCCACCCAGGGCTTTGTCAAGCCGGGCCTTAAAAACCTCTAAGGAAGGAGATTCCACCACCTCCCTAGGTAACCCATTCCAGTGCTTCACCACCCTCCTAGTGAAATAGTGTTTCCTTTATCTCACCAGCCTGCTTTCTCCTCGTCAATCAGCTTCTGCAGGCAAGAGCGTGCCTTCAGGAGCTGGGTGGCCATGTGGCAGTTCAGAAGCAGGGGAAAACAAGGGAGGAAAAGGGTGGAGTGTTTCCTAGAAATATGCTAAAACCAATGAAAACCAGACCCCACTGCAATAACTCTGCATGCTCCACACTATTCCTAGCTGCCGCTCGGAAGGTCCTTCTCAGCCACTGGCCCTGGCTGCAGCAGGCTTCCTTTGTGGTCTAAATGATTTCCCTGAAGATGATACAACATAGAAAAGAATCACACTGGTCCAGAACGAAAGCCCAATACTTGTAATTCACACCAATGGGACGGTTTAGTTTTTAGATTTTTTTTCTGATTGTTCTTTCTTCTCCTCCTCCTGGGAGGCCCAAGAGTCCAGGCCCACAGTCATCTCTCCACTTAGCTCCAGATCTTCCTCCTTTTCCTTGCTCTTGAGCCCCAGGATTTGGGTCACAAGGGCTCTGCTTCTGCTAGGATGTGTCCCTGTTCCTTTGCCATCTGTGGCTGGTCTAACGGTCCTGCCAGTTCCATGATGGGCTGTTGTCTGCCAGTTTGGAGGCCTGGAGCTTGGCTTGCCCTCTGCCCCATCCTGCTCTGGGGCGCTAGAAGTCTGAAGGTCTTATCATCATGCGTGTGCCTTTTAGAGAGTAGCTGGGCCCCTGGAAATAGTGCCACCTGATCCCGTTGAGCTTCCGGACATTGTGCTTGGCAGGATAATAGATGCCGTTCAGGTTCGACAGACCACAGGCGTCAAACCACCAACCTGAGTGGGGGACATATAGAGGGGAAAGGTTAGAGAACTTGACAGACCGAGTCTGGACTTCGGACAGCGCATGAAACTTCTGGGCTCTGAGTTCAGATTGGTTCTAGCCAAAGGCTTCTTTCTTGGGAGTGTGCCTGGTCGTCATTTCCCCAGTTGGCCTAGACGTGAGGCATGAATAGTGTAAAACAAAACACACAAGCTTCCGCCTGGTTAGAAATACACAACCCTGGGGACTTTTCAAATTAAATTTGTCGAAAAGAACCGGGTGATTTTAGGAAAAAAATGTTTCTTGACATTGGACAGAGAGTTTTTCAAAAATCAGACCATAAGAAAGTGAAAAAAAGAAACCCAGCCCTGAGTTCTGCTGCCTGGAGCCAAGCCAGCTTTGCTGTTCCTCAGGCCGGGTGATCGGCAACTCGACCCTGCTCCCGCTGGCGTCAGTGGAGCAGGGTAAAGCCCTGTGGGAATTACAGCCATACTGAGAGGCCGTGGCTGAGATCACAACACCCTGGACGTAGGTGCTGGACACACACGGAGGTATTAGGAGCTACTGTGTAAAAAGAAAGACTTAGGCACTGAAAGAACAGGGTTGTCCCTGACAGTATCCTACCACTGGCAGAGTGTGGTAACCTCGCCCTGTGGATGCCATCCCCTGGGGTATCCCGGCCCATGTTCCAGCCATTAAAGGGTGTAGTAATCAGCACATTTTTCCTGGCCCGGGAAGGTTATGCCTCATGGCTGTGATTCGTGTGTTCTTGCATCATAAGGGCAATAGCCTTCAGAAAACCGCCTGGCATCCGAACAGTACGATCCTGGTGGGATTATTCTGGCTTTGAGATTGTTCAGACATGGGCTCTTCTTGTGCTGTCGCTGTGCCAGGACAAGTCTGGTTGGAGTGGGAGGTCTGGGTTCTGGCCCATCTCCATCGTTAACAGAGAATTCAGTGCCCGCACGAGAGAGCAGCAGGAGACCAAGGGCCAGATCCGCCGCTGCTGTAAGTCTAATGCAGCCAGTGAGACTCTGCTGATTTACACCAGCTCAGGAACTGGCCCCCGGGGAACATTCTGACACGTGTGGATTTTCTGTGCCCCTGCGTCCTGCCTGGCAAGGATCCCAGGCTCTGCCATTGGACGGGCACCTACGTATCCATCCAAACGAATTCCTGGGGCTCATTTCAAGGGCCCCAGCTCGGTTCATGTCTTTAGTAACAGCCCCAGACAAACTAACCCGGATCCGGGTGATGGACCCCCTGGCTGAAACAATCAGACCTACCACGAGCGGCGCCGGGGTTTTTGGCGCCCTAGGTGGGGGTCCTTCTGTGCTCCCGGTCGTTGGTGGCAATTCTGCGGCCGGGGGGGTCCTTCTGCGCCCCCGGTCTTTGGGGCACTTCGGCGGCAGGTCCCGGAGCGAGAGAAGGACCCAACACAGAATTGCTGCCCCCGACCCAGAGCGCGGAAGGACCCCCCACCACCGAATTGCTGCTGAGGGTGGCAAAATGCCGCCCTCCCAAATCCTGGCGCCCTAGGTGACCGCCTAGGTCGCCTAAATGGAAGCGTGCATGGCTGTTTGCAGGACTGTGGCCCTGGAGATGACTGGGCTGAGGTGCCTAGTCACAGGTCACCAAGGGATGAACTTGACTTGAGCTTCCTTCTGCCCCTGCAGTTAGTCAGGAGCAGGGTGCAGAGAGTGCCTGCTGGGGAGCAGGGCTGGTGCTTCCATTTAGGCAACCTAGGTGGTCACCTAGGGTGGCAGGATTTGGGAGGACTCTTGGGCTCTGTGCATGTCTAGGAAAATTGGGTGAAGAGCGACGAGGGAGAGCTCTCGCTCAGATGTCTGTCTGTCTGTCTGTCTACATTCCTCCCTCCCTCCCTCATCACTGTGGGGTATTTCTGAGACACTGAACAAAGAGATTCAATAAGAATGGTGCATTCCCAAGAACCCAGCCTCAGTTGCTCCACACACTCTGCCCCCATCAGTCCGTCCCAGCGAACAGGGCACATGGGGAAGACTGGTCCCAGCCCCCCCTGCACCCAGGGCCCGCTCACCTCCCGACAGCATCTGGGCGCACTTGCAGAGGCAGTTGTCGTTATCCGAGTCGCGGGTGCTGAAGTTGGTTCCCTGGAGGACAATGCCACTCTGCTGCCCAGCAGTTCCACTGTAGCCCTTCAGGGAGATCCTGGAGGACCAAAGCAGAGAGAGGGCGAGACAGAAAGCACGAGGAGAGGAGAAAACGAGACAGAGGACGAGAATTACTTTTCAGACTCCTGTCAACGTTTCCTGGGATTTATTTAAGAAAACGTTCCCCTGTGTCTTTGCAAATACAAACAAGCAGAGGCAGAGAAGGCAGCAATCCCATTGCAGAGTTTATCAGCAGTGCTGAGTGATCCAATTGTTCGAAACCCCCGCAGGCTCCAGCCGGCCGCCAGATCTGGGGGGTGCTGTCAGAGCTCACATGCTAAGCAGGGGTGGCTGGCTGGAACTTAAGGCAAGGGTGCTGTCTGCAGCAGCGCTGAGGACTTGGTACCCAGAACTCGCCTTAGCGGGCATTGTGCCTCTGGAGGGGCTGGCGCAGAGAGGGCCTCCCCACTTGTTGTCCTTCTGTCCTAAACAGAGTCCCATGAGTTTTTCAGGGCTCAGTCCCGCAAGGTATTACGTGAACTGGCCCCACTGAAGCACAGGAGAGGCTCCAATGGGACCACGCGCTTTTTAACGTGCAGCATGTATTTTAGTGTCTTGCTGGGGCAGGGGCAGAGAGCTGAGCGCCTGGCAGGACTGAGGCCTGAAGATACTGGAATACTTTTAATGGTGCTTTTAATACTGGTCTCCTGGCCGAATTTCAGCCTAAATTGTTGTGCCAGTTTTTACCTATGATGCTAATTAACCATTGGAGCACTTGAATGAGGAGGTGGTGGGGTGGTGGTGGGGGATTCTTTGTCCCTGGCAGATTGGATGTTCTTCTGCAAGCTCTGCTCTGGGAGTGATTGCGGGGACGTTGCCTGGCCCATGTTATGCAGGAGGGCAGAGGAGATGATCACAGCGTCCCCTTCTGGCCTTGGAATTCACTCCTGGTCCTAACCTGCTGCGCAGGGTTCCAGGGGGTGGGGTTTGATGGTGGGCAAAGCAATCCCTCTGCATCCTACATCGCTCAGCTGCCTTGCCACCAAGCCTTTGACCCCCCTCTGGTGACAGGCGTTCGCAACGTACTGCTGTTCTAATGGCCAAGCTCAGGCGAGTATTCTCTGCTGCTGATGTTTGCAGAAGCGGAGACAGTGTCAGTCACAAAGGAAGAGAGCCGATGGGCACATACAATCCCCTCTAGCTGCCCCCCTTCCATTCTGTATCTTTAGTCAATTGTGTTTGGAATGTGCCTGCGCGGTGACCCATGTATCCTGATGGAACCACCCATGACCAGAGCTGCATAACCTCGGGCAACCCCTATCCCTCATTGCAACTGGACATTATTGGGACAATTAAATGCTTAGCCACCTGACTAGGAGTTACGCTAGGTAAGGTCAAATTCTGAGGGCAGTTAGGATCCAGTCAGGGCTCAGCTCTGAAGCAGGGATCCCCAGAAACAAACAATAGACTTGGAGGCCCTCTTCAGCAGAGTCTAGGCTAGCTGGATTTGTGTCTTATCTTCACACTTTTAATCTAAAATTTTACTGTTCTACCGGGGCCATTTTAATAATAGGGATTTTGGAGAGAGGCAGCCAGGGGCTTGTCCTCAGTTTCCCCTAGACAAGGAGGGAAGTATGAAACTCCCAGAGTTGGTCAGCTCCCCACCAGGACCTTCAAAGGCACTTGCTCTCTTTCTCACTTTGCTGTTCCCACAATGCTTCAGTGAAAACACACAAAGCCTCGGCACTGTATTGATTTATAATCTGAGCTTTAAAGGTTGCCATTGTTTCATGACTGGATAATGGTTCTGGAGCAGCACGCCAGTTGTATTTCAGAGCAAGCAGTGGAGCTTGCTTTCTTGCTTTCATTAGATTTTCTAGCAGTGAGGCCTCTTATTTTCACATGGATTTGTTCTCTTTTGCAAGCACAGTTACAACAATTGCGTGCACAAAACTGGCAGCTGCTTATGCAAACAGTCGCTTATTGCTTGATCCTGTGAGGTGCTCTGAGCACTTTGACTTCCGTTGAAGGCCATGGGAGTTTCAGGTACTCAGCACCTCACAGGAGTGCTCAGCACCTTGCAGGATCGAACTCTAAAACGCAGCTGTGCAAGTAGTGACCACAATTACACCTGGAAAAGTACATGTGCAACTAGCTGCACACCCAGCTCAGGCCTTGGTGTATGCAAAAGTGGCTTTTTGCAAAAAAGCAAGAAAAAGAAATTTTTTCCTAATGCAATTTTATGCATTTTTTTTCCTTCAAGAAAATTTATTTTGATTTTCAAAAGGAGAAAAAAGGACAATGTAGCAACATTTATGACCACAAAGTTCCCACAGAAAAATCACTGCAGAATTGCCCCAATTTGTCAAAATAACAGTGAATGCACAACATTTCATTCTGCAGCCACTTTGATTAAGAGGCTGTGGAGATGAACAGCTTGGTAAAGTGGGTGGAATGCAAAACCCTAGAAACATCACTCCCAATTTACTGGTTCCTTGCCCAGCTGTGCTATCTAGCCCAGCCTCTTCCATAAACGTTGGGGGACCACCAGCTGGTGCTGGGATTTCGGCTTGAGCAGGATTCACCTCTATCCCTGGATGGCACTGGGGGAGTTTCCTTGTCTAAGTGGGGTTTGAAGAAAGACCCAAGGGAACATTTCATTTGTCAAGGTCCATATCCCACCTGTAAAGATGACGCTCGCTGCCCAGCTGGAACGTCTCATAATGGGCATAAGCCTGGTTTCCTTCCCAGTCCAGGAGCTCCACTCTCAGCGAGTAGGAAGCCTGGCTTGTCAGGAGATGCACAGCTTCGTTCCCCAGCCAGTACTCCCCGGCAGGGTCTCCAAAGCCCTGTGGAAGAGCAGAGCCAACAGTGGGGAGGATTTAGACTGTGTCCCTGGGCTATGCAATGTCCGTTGTGGTCAGCAAAGGGAGGAGGCAAAACTCCCATCAGCTTTAGAAATACCGCAGCAAATTCTGCCTCAGTTACAGCCCTGCATCCCTAGTGAAGTCACGGGACTGCATGGGAGTAATTTGCCAGTTTATTGACCTCTGCTAATCCAGGATGGAGCTGGTAGAAATGTTTCAAATTTCCCAATTCAGGGGGGAAATGTTGACATGTTTGCAAAATCCCCTCTGTCATCCTGTCTAGAGTCAGAGTCTTCTCTCTCCTTTTACCCTGGCAGCCAGCTCCTTCCATTCACCTCTGCCCACCAGCTCTTCTCTGCCTGGCCCTGGGACTCCTATCTCCAGGCCTGCCCCACCGAGGTTCTGCTATAGCTTTATGGACTCTAGATGGGAGATCCGTGAGACCTGACGTAGCTCATGGAGCTTGTCCCCCTGCAATCTGCAGAACGATGCCCTGCAATATGAGTCTCAACTACTATCTAGTGTCCTCTTTTTGTGCATGTGCTCAGTGGTGAGTAGGGTGACCAGATGTCCTGATTTTTGGGTCTTTTTCTTATATAGGCTCCTATTACTCCCCACCCCCATCCTGATTTTTCACATTTGCTGTCTGGTCACCCTAGTGGTGAGGCTGCCTTCCTGGGAATTTATTGCATTGTCTAATTGGTTACATCGTTAGGTTTTCTTCCCACTGGGTCTTTTCTTGCCTAAACAGAAGGGAGCTCTTTAGTTCCACCAAGTGCATGCCTGACATCCAAGTGTCCCGTCACTGCACAACCCCCACCCCATCCTCCCCCTACTCCCAGGGTTGTTAGTGGGTCAGTGATTGAACAAGTCGGGGAGTGAAGGAGCAGGATGAGGTCAGACCTGTTTGTATTCTTTCCACTTCCTCTGGAAATTCACGCTGCCATTGGTTCGGCGCTGTATCACCGTCCACCCGCCTCTGTCTGTCTCCATATCGCAGAACACCTGCAGAGGACGCAAACAGCCAGTGCTGCAGGGGAGGCAGCCTGGGGTGGAGTGGTACAGACGGGTTGTACTGCCCAGGGAGGAAGTCAGGTCAACACAGGTCTTGTGGCTACGGCGTGGTGGGGCCACGCTCCCATTGACAGGTGTTTTGCAAGTCAGGACTGAGATGCATTGAGCAGACTTCGTGAGGCCCAAGAAGTGGCATTGCTTTGGAGAGCCCCAGTACTGACACACGAGGGCTGGCATGGGAGAGAACTGAGGAGCATTGGCATGGCAGCAGGTAGGGAAGATTGGCAGAGTTGCCTTTGACTTGCCCATCTCGCTCTTTCTTGGGTACTAAAGTCCGTTTCAGTGCAAGGCCTGAGCCCGTCACTCACCTTCCTGGGTTCTGTCATGTTGGCGACGTGGAGGGTGTAAATCCCGCTGGCGTTAAACCCGGCTCGGCGGTGCTGAGCACAGTCCTGGGACACCTGCTGTTCCTGCATGAGGGGAGCTGGCAGGACAAACAAGAGGAGCAGTGAGTGAGCTGCAGGCATCTGTGATGGGTTCTGCTGTCCTGGACTTAGGGTAAGAAACAGAGCAAGAGGGATTCTCCATCTATTTCATGCCCTGAGCACAAGCCCGGAAGCCGGAAACACCCTAGATTGCTGTTTTATTTGTGTGTTAATAATTTATCATCAATATTCTCTATTAATTGCCTCTTCAAAGCCTCCAGGGCCTCTCACAGTTACAACCCAAAGCTTCTTAGTCACCAAACAGCAGCTACAAGAGTAAAAATACCTTTAAAAAGAATCAAAGGGCAAGATCCCATACAGGGGAAGGACAGGGGTTTAGGAGGGTGTCTGTATAATACACAAGGAGCCGATGGCTTCATCCCACACAGCACTGTACCCTGTGGGCCATTTGCACTAGGGGAAAGATGCTTCCAAATCCCACTGGCGGCATTGGCCATTCCAGGTCACATCTGTGTGCGTGACAGCGCAAGGGGCAATGGGGAATAGGGCCTCAGCCAGGTGCAGACTAAAAGCCAGCTTCAGGAAGAACCATTCAAAGGTGCTGTCAGGTGCAGGGAGGTCGAAGGTCAAGAGAATGAACCTCCGCCCTGAGTTCCATTGCAGCTAAGGTGCTATCCCCTGCTGCCCTCCAATGCATCAATGGGGTCTGGCTGGGCGGCATCTGAGCTACAAGCAGCTGCTGCCTTCCTAGCGTCCATCTCTGTGCTTGCAGCAGGCAGACTCCGAGCTGCGTTCCTCTGCTGTGCTGACTCCCCGGCCAAGACAAGGGCTGGAGTCAGACTCGGTTCACTTAGAGTGTTAGGAGCCAACGATCCCTCCCGGGGGAGCTGAGATAACATGGAGCTATTTCTCTTGTAATGACTGGAAAATAGAAAGTGTCATTTGATTGCCTGGCTCCATCTCAGGAAAAGCCAGCGTGCTTCAAAAATAAATAGGATGAAATCTTAACAGCCCTTTCCCCATAAAACCATCTTATTTACAATGATGGCATTAGCGTCTTGGCTGCGACTCCGTCAAAACACTGAAACCCATTGGTGCAATTTTTACTGACTCACTGCAAAGGGAGCAGGAGCTACAAGCGTCGATCCTGCAAGATGCAGAGTGCTCCTACCGAGGGCAACGGGTGCTGAGTGTATGCAGGATCTGCCTGGGATGCTGAGCATCGTGGAGGAGCAGGCTCTTGGAGACCAGATAAAAGAAGCATGAAAGCAAGCGTGTTAGAAGGAACGTTCATGGCCTTAAAGTGAGTTCACTGAATGCCCCTCTGCACTGCCAGAGTTAGGGACAGGGCCCTAGTGGAAGGGAGAATTGGGCCCCCTGTAGCCCTGTGGATTTGCTCTGGTTGGGCCATGCATCTCTGTTGCTCTTCTCTTCTTGGATTAGATGTTTGTGGGTTTAATTGACTTTCTTTCTTTCTTTCTTTCTTTCTACATCTGTGTGAGCACAATGTCTGTGCCACCTCAGGGTCACAGATCCCCAGACTAAACCTTTAGGATTTAATGTGGGTGTAAAAAGGGACTACACAGAACAACGTGGATTAGTGCAAAACCTTTTCGCTGTTGGAATCTTGGGCACTGGATTGCTCTGTGCCACTTGTGGACATATTTAAAGCAAACCCTGATGGTTCAGAGCAGTTTTCTGTCTGATCGATCGATCGATTGATTGAAATCTATGGCACTTCTAAAATAACCCTACAATAGATTGACCAGCAGTAATTATTGGAGAGGGTCCCTAACTCCGGGGAAGTTGGGATCTAGATTCAGGTTTAAATCTGAGCATCTCCGCTTGCTTGCCCTGCTGTCATGGGGTGAGCCTAAACCTTGTTCCCCGGCTTTTCCATCAGCCACTGCCTGGAGTGCATTGTTCTGAGACCAGGTGGAAGTGATGCTGGACAGATGGAATGTCGAGCAAGGCAGGAGCAGGGGTAGCAGAGAGAGGACATTTTCCTGGTTTCTATCCCAGCTTCTCTGAACACCTACTGTCACTAAGCAGTTTGAATCGAGAGGTCTATCCATCAGTTCTACGGGCACTCCTGGCACTCCCGTGAGGAAGGTCTCACTGCTGCATGAATGGGGTGCTGGTCAGAGGAACGTCACAGGGCGGGGTCCCAACTAACACAGGAGGCTAGTGTGGAGAAGTTTGCATTCTGCGTTATAGCTCCTACTGACCAGAAACGGGGCCGTTATCAGCGGGGAGTTCCAAGGAGCGTTAGTTGCCCACGGAATCTAGGACGTGGTCTCTTCTCCAGTCAGTGAAACCTTGGCTGAAGGCCAGGAGGCCTGTGCAGCTCTGGCAAGCCCAGGGCTCTCCTGTGGGATGAGCTCACCTTTGCCTTGTGAGACCAGCTGGACCAGGCTCTGGACTGACTCGAGGAGCTGCAGCTGCTGCCACTGGAGCAGGCTGGTGTTGCTGTTGGCAGCGTGGATGGACTTCTCCAGGTCCTCAATCGTGTGGCTCTGGCGGCTCACTAGGCTCTGCAGCTTCTCCTTCTCTGTGCGGATCCCTTCCAGCTCTGTCTGGTGCTTGGTCTCCATCTCCAGCACCCGTGTCTCTAGGACACTGCAAAGGGACAGGCCAAGAGAGGAAGGGTGAGGTGCTTGCCTGGGGGAATCTTCTCCCCCTGGGGGACCGCATGAGCCACACAACACCAAGGTTAATAGTCAGACAGCTGCTAAGGCCTGAGACAAAGCCCACTGGCATTCACAGGAGGCTTTTCATTAACTTCAAATGGTTTTGGCTCAAAATCTGGTAGATGAGTGAGTGTTCAGCTAGCTAATATGCATGGTTAAAGGTCCACTTGTGTGTGTGTTTATTGCTGGTCATGTCAAAATATGTGTCTCTAATCCTTGCTCATTAGTCTGTGCAGAGACTAATCATCCGATCATACATCATGTTACCTGACCTGAGCTGGCGTCGGAAAGGCACAAAGCGGCTGCAGGAAGTGAGCAGCCTTGAAAATGCCATTGAGTGAAAAGGCTGATATTTGACATGGGAGTTGCTGTTGTAGGCCCAAATCATGGTCTTATTCCCAGGGCTACTGCCCAGAAATCTCAGCTTCCTGCTTTGACCTTGGAAATGTACTACCGAAGAGTAGTGAACAGACTAGCTCACCTGTATTAATCAGTCTTGGTGACTCTTTCATTGATCTGGATTCAAACTATTCAGATCAACCTGCCAGAGGTGATGAACAAAGTACAAAAACCTGGCCCACTAGGTCATTTTCCATAGGCTGTAATTTCCCGCAGGGTTTAAAATGGACAGCAGTACACCGAGGGAGCTGGCCAGCATGTGGCTTGTTTGATAACATGCGCAGTGCGTGCATTTAAAAAGTTAATTCCGGTTTTAAAGCTATTCCCCATTCCAGTGGTATTTGCTGTCTGTAAAGCCGGGAATATGGCTAGAACCCACTCAGTCTGCCTCTGGGAATCTGTAGGAAGCTTCTGCCCTTCTGCCTGGCTTCGCCCTGCCCGCTCTGGGATAGCTATTCTGCTCGGGGCAGGTTTTCAAAGGCCCGAAGGGCAGTGGGGCCCGACTCCCATTGGAAGTGCTTGCGAAATGGGTGTCTAATGCTCACATATCTTGCAAATCTCCCTCTAATGATCTCGTTAGTGCCACCAGCCCCCACTTCTCATCCTTGTTCACTGATGATTTGGGCTGGGGGGACGATAGACCCACCTACCCATGGCTCCAGGACAGGGATAGAGTCCAGACAGCAGCTGGGCCTTCCTCACACGGAAAGGAGACAGCAGTGACCCCCAGCTCCGTTAGCATGAACCGACCCTCGCTCTGAAGCTCGGTGGTTCTGGCAGGGACTCGGCAGAAGCAGCAGCAGATGAAGATGAGACAGCTCCACCAGTGACTGCAAATGCTGAGCACCCCGCTTCAGCAGCAGCCCTGGCGCCGAGCCCACCCTGTGAGACTGTCCGGGAGTGAGCTGAGAGCAAACATTACAAAGCAGGGAGACGGGAGCGAGCACATAACCCAGGTAATCATTGCATTTTCCATGTGCATCAACTGGGCAGTCAGAGCCCTGGGGAAGCAAAGAAGCATTGACATCAAACGGGATTCAGAACCTGGGAGCATGTGGAGCACACAAGGTGCCATGGTGGGGCGCAGCCCTAAGCAGGGGAAGAGAGATACAAACCAACAGGAACTGCATGAGGTACTGGGGCACGGTAGCCTCCTGGGGCAGGTTCCCAGATGGTCCTGAAAATAATTGTACCCTGACAGAGGTCACCATAAAAAGTCAGCGTTTACCCCCGGGGCCAGGAGAGCTGCTGCTGATTAAAAGACCCTCCTTCCTCACCGTCCTCTTAAACATCTTAAAGAGACAAGAGTTGGGCAAGCGAACCAAAGTGACACCTCAGTGGGGCCGAGGCTAAGAACATACTTGTTCGTGTTCTGCAGCTTGTGAATTTCAGTCGTCTGCAGGAGCAGCTGCTTCTCCAGCTTGTTGGTGGACAGGGAATTCTCTAGCAGCTGGATCTCGATTCGTGCGGTTTGGTTCAGAATCTGCCCAAGGATCAGTTGGGAAGAATAATTAGCAGGATCCCTCTTCTGTCTCCCAAATGCTCCCCCCACTTTAACCTGCCCTGATTTTTCAGCAGCGTTACCAGCCCGGTATGATATTTCACCACTGATGCGCTGCACCAGCTCCAAGGGTTAGATGGAGCAGCTATTCAAGCCAATAGAATGTCCTACCAATACCATGCATATTGGCCGGGTTGGAGGAGAGCGTATCCTGGTCTTTCCAACACAACGGGCCATAGGAGTAATAGGGAGCAGAGACTGATTGGACGAATTATGTGATCCCTGTTGGTCACACTAGCCTAAAAACTTCTGCACTCAAAATCCATGGTCTCTGCTTCTGTTACATGGACCACATCAACTCCATGAGTGGGACTGTCAGAGCCCCGTGGGGGGCGTTGGGTGTCCCCTTCTCATTAATTTTCATGGGGATTGAGCAGCCAGATCCCTTCAGAAATCTCAGCCCACCCCTAAGGCACATGAGCCATGAGTTCTTTGTGACTGATCTGCCCTGTTGGCCATCTGAATCCTGCACACTGCAGATGGGAGCCACACGAAAGTCATGGAAGCCACATGTAATGGCTTGCACTTCACCCCCACCCTTTATCTAAGCAGCCCAAAGCTCTTTACAAATGTGACTGAACTAAGCCTTGCAACTCCTTTGGAAGATAGGGGAAATAACTTCCCCCTTTTACAGGTAGGGAAACTGAGGCAAGAGGTGATGTGATCTGCCTAAGGACAATCCCACAGGGAGTCAGTGGGAGAGTTGGATTAGAACCCAGGCCTCCTGGCTCCCAGCCCCGTGTCTCCCTCAGGGCAGCCATGTGTGTATCTATTATGAGCCATTTCTCAGAATGCTCCTGCTGTACCTGCGCTTCCACAACCGTCAGTTTCCTGCTCTGCTCTGCCATTTGGTTCAAGAGGCTGGTACCAATCTCCAGCATGGTGGCTGTTTGGTTCTGAGCAACGTTCTGCTGGATCCGGACCATCTCTGACTTCACGTTCATCTGCACGTACCTCTCCAGCTAGATTGGGGAGGGGGAGTCTGTTATTAATACATGGTATCAGAGCTCTCCTTATCCCCAGCCCAGCTTGACACAGATACTCCCTCTCTTCATTCCATGGCAGCAACGTTTCCCTCCCTCTGGTGAAATCACTCCCAGCCCATCTCCAGTGAAACACCTTTGACTCCCTGCCATCTAGCTGGTGTTAAGCCAACCCTGGTGCTACTCGTCAGAATGGTGGCTTGGGGAGGAGAGAACATGGGACTGTTGCAAACATTTCAACCTGGCATATACTTGCTTTGCCCTGTGATGTTTATCAGGAGGACAGTGTGTCCTGGCTGCAGCCTGGCCTACTGGCATGAGGATGTCCCCTTGGAAAAATTAATCTCACCAAGATTCTTTGGCTCAGGAATTGTTGGAGACTTGCTGTGTCCTTAAGATATCTCTTTCCCCCGCTCCCCTCACTACTCTGAGTGATGAAGAAGGGCCCCTTCTCTGTGCTAAGGAGGGAATGTGCACTTGTGATCACAGATCTACCCTCCCCTGCGCTCAGACTCTGCAATAGCCAGGTGACACACTGGAAATCTTGGCTCTTCCATGACTTTGGAACATTGGTCATGGGTTTTGATGGATGCAGGATCAGAAGTGCTGTGGGTCTGGGGCTGTCCTCGGCTTCATCTGGCATGGTGGGCACTCAGCACGGTGGGCACTCGGCTCAGGCTCCCACAAACCAGTGTTATGCATGTGAAACTCACATGGGCAGACCCTCTGCAGCACAGCTCCACTGAAATCATACAGCTTACGCTGATTTACACTAGCTGCGGGCCCAGCCCAGTGCCGACAAGCCTGTGGAAAACTGGAAGCACAAGAGCGATGGCATTCTCCGGGAGATGTCAGATTCCCTGTGCTCGCCCTGCCCCATCCTGGCATCGCGTGATGGTGGTGCAGAGTCCCACCACTACTGCAGCCTCACGCCACGTCATCCCTGCTCCTTGGAGCAGCTGGTGCCAGAGACTCCCCATCTCGAGTTGGGCAATACGGAAATGTGAGTTGAAAACAAAAGTCCACTCATGCAAATGCATCCCAGGGATTCTTGGAAAGAGAGCTGGAAACACATTCACAAGGCATTTAGACCGAGGCCTGGGTAGCCACCTGCAGTGATTCCAGGCTCTCCGAAGCGGCTCATATTTGGCCCCCATGGAAACGATAGGCTTGCTTGGCCCTGCTGGAACCCTGAGAGAAGCTGGAAAACAGGAACCCTGGTGTCACAAAGGCCAGAAGACAGACAAAGCTCACCACACGGATTATGTTTTAACTGTCATGAGTGGGGGGCAGGGGGTGAGGGCTGACTCAAGATATCTGAATATTTGGGGTTGGCAATACAGAGCTACCACTTCACCACCCCTGCCAAGGAAGGGCTGCTGTCTCTTTAGGGCTGGGCAGGGATTTCAGCGCTCAAAGCTCCCACGCTGCTCCACCAGCAGTCTCCACACCTGGATTGTTCAACACCGTGAATGTATGGCCTGACCCTACACATGTCTTGTTTGTTTCATTATTTTATCTTTTCGACATGGTCATTGGGAGAAGGATTTATTTCCAGGTTGTCGAATGATATTTCAGTGATTCCCCTTCCTCTCCCACCACCAACTTTTTAAAAAAAATTCAGCTTGGCGGTGTGTGTGTGAGAGGGAGAGAGAGAAAAAAAGAGAGATCCAATTTTAAAGCATTGCATCCTGCTGCATGGGAATGGGGCCGGCTCACAGCAGGACTGCACCGCTCACTCGGGAATAGTATGGACTGGCCTCCTGGCATGCCTCTGCGTGTGTGTGTGTAGAGAGGGTTCCTGAAGAGAGCTGGAAAAACAGGAGGTCGCCCAGCATACAAATAAAAGGCAGGTTACCCTGGGCACAGATGAGCAGAAGCTCTAGAATTTCACCTCCCACCTTTTGTTTTTGTCTTTTGCTGACTGTGCCCAGCTCTGACAGGAACAGCTCTGCTGGCTTAGTTCTGCGGCGATGCCCCCACTGGTGTTCATGTTTGTGGACAGAGAAGCAGCGTGGGCTAGTGGCTTCAGCACTGGCGTGGGACTCAGATTCCACGGGTCAATCCTGGCCGACCTTGGACAAGACTCTTCCCCCTGTAGGCAGGTCTACGCAGCCAGCAGTAAGCTGGGTCGACAGGCTCAGGCAACTGCAGGAAAGATGGCCGTGTAGATGTTGCAGCTTGGGGCCTGGAGCCCCTCTCCCTCCCTGGGCTTCAGAGCCGTAACATTTACACAGCTGGTTGTAGTGCGGGAGCCCAGACAGTCGACCCAGCCTGTGAGACCTGCTGCCGGGGGCTGCCACTTGCTGTGTAGATGTACTGAATGGGTTTCCGCTGCACCACTCACACTTTGTCCATCTCGTGTATTCAGGTCTGAGCTCTTTGCCGGCGAGGGCTTGTCTCTTACTCTGTGTATGGACAGCACCAGGGCTTAAATTCTTACCAAGCATTTGGGACTTCAGCCTGCGGGAGGTGCCAGGGCTCAGGCCTTCAGCCCCGCGGGAAGCGCCAGGGTTTGGGGTTTCAGCCCCGGGGGAGGCACCGAGGCTCTAGGCTTCTGCCCCACAGGGCACGATAGGGGGTCCACAGGTTTGAAAACATTTCCCGGGGCTCTGCTCCGGACAGCTCCGGCTGAATTTCACCCTATACAGCCCCTAGCCGAATGGGGCCAGATCTTGGCTGGGCTGCTGGCCATGCCCATGATGCAAATGCTAATAGCAATAGTAATGGGGCGGGGGGCGGTGAGAAGCCAGCCTAAGGGCTTGCTGTGGCTAACGCGGCACCCAGGGGCCTCGCTGGCCTTTGCTGAAACACAGCGCCTGGCAGACATGGGGAAGAGGCGGGCTTACTAAGACGTTGGCTTTTGCCCCCACTCAGAGCTCTGCTCCCTGGATCACCCCTGTTTAAATGACCAGCAAACCAGGGCTGGACACACACTTTATTTATCTGGGGCGAGGAGGTTGGTATCTTTTATTTTTGTCTCCCTGCCAACGGCGTGTGGAATGTTTTGTTTATATTGCTCGTTCTCCTCCACTGACGATCTGAGAACAAGAGAAGACAATTGTACAGCTGGAGCTCAGAGATGCAGTTCAGACTGTTCCCTCTGCCGCTCACCCTTTCGTTTCCAGTTTGAGCTGAAGTGCTGCATTTTGCCTTAAATTACCAAGGAGATTTTGGGGCTTTTTTCAAGGAGATTCTCTGTAGATGTTTGGAGGTGAGATGGAGCCACCCAGCTGGGCCACCTTACACTTATTTATATTTTGGAAGAGTGTAAGAAATGGGATTGATCCTTGGCTTTCCCATCTTCACAGCACAATGTACCAGCCACCACTGCCCTGATCACTCTGCCCTGGGCGACAAAGATGACGGGAGAAGAAGTGGAAATGAGAAAAGGACACCTATGAAATCAAAGTACTGGGAGCTGAGTCGACAGGCAGAGGATGCTAAAATCTCTCCCTGTCTAGCATTTAGTGATTCTTGGCTCTTGGACACCTGTGACAGGGTGGTGTTGGCAGCTATAAATAGACCCCTCTTGGGATCCTGCAGCCTGGTCCTCATAACACGCAGAGCACTGGGTCTGGCTAGAGTCGAAGGGAGCTGGGCAGTCTGATTGGGGTGGAAGCACAGTGGGAGTGTAAGGAGTTAACGAGGTAATCAGCTCACCAGCCCACTAGCCAGGGAGCACGGGGGAGGCCCCTTATCATTGCTGCTGCTGCACTGGGCTTGGATCATCACTCAGGCAGGACATAATGGGAAAGATACTCAGTGAGGGTGCCCTGGCGGAGTGTGTGCTGTGAAATCACCGGAGGACTGACCAGGCAGGGTTTCCAGGGCTGCAGGGGAGTACTTCACCCAGGAATGCATTCGAAATGCCTGCCACTGGGGGGTTCAAAGTAGTCTAAGGGGTTTAGGTACCCACGTTCCATTGAAGTCAATGAGATTTGGGGACCCAACTCCCTTGGGTTCCTTTAAAAATCTCACCGATGTAGATTCAGCAGATGTGGGAGGTCAAGAGACAATTCACTGTTAGAACTGATCTGGGCGGTCAAGAGATAATGCACCATTAGAACCAGCTGCTATGCAACAAGCGCCATCGGTAGGAGTAATGATTTGTTATTCTATTACGGCAGCACCTAGAGCTCTGAATTAGGGATCAGGGCCCCATTTTGCTGGGCGCTGTTAAGTCTAAAGAGAAAAGCCAGACAAACCGACATTTACAGGCCCATAGAAATGACCAGGCATAATCTGTGCTACATCTCAACAGGGAGAAGCTGCCAGTTACGTTTCCCCAGCCCGCTTGTCCCATTCTTTAATCAAGACAGCCCCATTCTTCTCCTCCCTCCTCCCAGACCATGTGCCCCAAACAGGCCAAAGTGCCCTCCATTCACCCAGCTCCCCTTAGGCTGGAGTTTTTCTGTCCCTGCTCCGTCGGTTAAGCAGATGCAGAGTGGCAGAGTCTCACTATTGTACTTGGATCTAGTGACACGCCATAGCGACCTAGACTGAGCCAAGTCCCCGATGGTTTCGCTGTTTTGCAGCGTGCACACTGCAGCCCTGGTTCTGGTGCAGGGGGGAACAGCAACTCTCATAAGAACGGCTGTACTGGGTCAGACCAAAGGTCCATCCAGCCCAGTATCCTGTTTACCTACAGTGGCCAGTGCCAGGTGCCCCAGAGGGAGTGAACTTAACAGGTAGTGATCAAGTGATCTCTCTCTTGCCATCCAGCTCCACACTCTGACAAACAGAGGCTAGGGACACCATTCCTTACCCAGCCTGGCTAATAACCATCGATGGACTTAACCTCCATGAATTTATCCAGTTCTCTTTTAAACCCTGTTACAGTCCTAGCCTTCACAACCTCCTCGGACAAGGAGTTCCACAGGTTGACTGTGCGCTGTGTGAAGAACTTCCTTTTATTTGTTTTAAACCTGCTGCCTATTAATTTCATTTGGTGACCCCTAGTTCTTAGATTATGGGAACAAGTAAATAACTTTTCCTTGTCTACTTTCTTCTCATCACTCATGATTTTATAGACCTTTATCATATTCTCCCCTTAGTCTCTGCTTTTCCAAATTGAAAAGTCCTAGCCTCTTTAATCTCTCCTCAGATGGGACCCATTCCAAACCTCTAATCATTTTAGTTACCCTTCTCTGAACCTTTTCTAGTGCCAGGGGGGGAGCCACTGTGCTTGCATCTCACTTGTGACTGATCTATTTGGGGAAAATAAAACAAATGGACATCACTCTGGGAACAGCTGGGAAATGTCTCTTTTTAGCCACTCAAGATCAGGTGACACCAGCCCTGCAGGCATTGGATAGTCTTTGCCAATGTAAAATAAATATGTCGATTCTTGAAAGTGACCTCTTGGCCTCACTAGACAGAAGATACTAAACACTTGCAGTGAAATCCTGGCCCCACTGAAGTCAATGGCAACCCTCCCACTGAATCAATGGGGTCAGGTTTTCACGTGGGATATTTTGCCTTGTGTCTCAGTGAGGTAGGAGCAGTGGCAGGATTCACTGCTGGCCGGGGGCTGGGAACATGGAAGGCAGAAATGGAAAAGCCCTGATTGGGCCAATGTCCTCACCTAACAGTGGCAGCTGGACGCAGAGACACAGAACTGATCGTGCGGCTGTGACCTGGCTTTGCTACAGATTTCCCATGTGACCCCGGGCGAGTCACTTAGCCATTTTGCTAAAATGGGGAAATAATGTTTACCTGCTGCAGAAGGGAAATTGGTGAAGCTCATTTGATACAGCAAAGAGTCCTGTGGCACCTTATAGACTAACAGACATTTTGGAGCATGAGCTTTCGTGGGCGAATACCCACTTCGTCGGATGGATTCACCCACAAAAGCTCATGCTCCAAAACTTCTGTTAGTCTATAAGGTGCTACAGGACTCTTTGCTGCTTTTACAGATCCAGACTAACACGGCCACCCCTCTGATACTCATTCAATACATTACTACAAGCCTTTTTGGGCAGACAAGTTCGTTTATTATCTGCGTATGCAAATCAAGCAGCCAGCCACCTCACACTCTGTTTTGGAAACACAAACTCCGGGCTGTTTTGTCAGCTATCTCACCTCTTGATAGTGCTGGACGTTCCCTACAGAATGTCTCCTCTTGCTCTTTCAAATCAACTTCCACCCCCTTCCCTTCCCTGGGAGACCATTCTACGAGCCAAGGGCTTGTCTACACCAGGGAAATTGGCACCGATGTTACATTTGGGCCAACCCCTAATGGGGAGACACTGCCCTGGGGTGATTGGTGTGTTTGCTGGTGTGACTTGTAACTAGATTGGTGTCTCTAGCCCAGTGTGAATAAACCCAAGCTAGACAGGGCTAATGCACCTCATTCCAGTTCATTTCACTCTAATTCAGTCATGAATAAACCAATGGAGCTCGTCATGCTGAGCGCACACACGTGTACGTGTGTCATCCTGTGAATGGATGAAATATACACATCTCCATGCATGTTTGATGTGTTTCCAAACATGTTCATCTCCATGTGAGTTTCGGAGTCATTCCCAGCTCTCTAGCTAGCTATGGGCCGAGGAAGGGAGTGTGGAAAGTTCATATGCAGAATATTTGACCTGCTGGCTGTGTGTTGGCCAGCACTGTCACAGATCTCTTAATCCCCTTGTAAAGAAGCTCATTTACACTGAACAGCTGTACACGAGCCAGCCAGGAACGAGGGTGCAGCCACATCTCTGATGCCTGCACAACTCCTTTGTGGTGATCTTTTTAAAGCTGGGAAGAAGCGAGGAGTTTGTGCTACAAATAAAAATCAGATGTTACTTCCTCTTTCCTAATCCATTGGGGAAAATGCCTCTCCCGAATGCTTTCTATTCTTAGGAGGATTTCACATGAGGTTTCCATTCAAATGAATTCCAGGGTGCATGTTTTGAGCAGGGACGTGATCAGAGACAACACATCAAACATAAAGTTACTAGGCCAAAGGGAAGGAGAAATCGGAAATGTGTTCGACCCAGCTGTGGTCACAGAGCTGGGAAATTTACCCTGGTGTGGAAGGAATCCAAGCTCATGGAAAAGGCAAAGGGAATTCTCTTGGGAGAGAGCCAGATTTGCAAAGTCACACAGACAGACAGGATAGCCTGGGGGACTAGCAGGCTACAGATATTGTGAAGGAATCTCCCATTGGTTCTGCAGAGCAGAGCTGCTGAGGGCCGTCAAGGCTCTGGAAGGTGACTTGGCCCTTTAGCTATCCTGAGCCCAGACCCTGGATGGCTTTGAAAATCAGGCGCGAACACTGAAACCTGACTTGGAGTTTAATAGGGAACCAACCGAGTGAGCACCCTCCAAGTTGTATTGTCGAGGATGCGACCAGCTGCCACATTCTGCAGCAGATGCAGATCTTTCCAGGCAGATGCTTTCAAGCCAAGTTGCACAGCATTGCAGCCTAAGCCTGGCAGTAATGAACATGTGTATGACTGAGACCCCGTCATCATCCCAGCATGCAATCTCCCACAGACGGCAGAAAGCGCTTGGCAGCCAATGCCATGGGAGAGTCCTGAGCCTAAACGGACTCCTATGCTGCAGGATTCTTTGAAAGCTTGGGGACAGATGACCTAGGCTGGAGGACATCTGGTGGCAGCAAACTCTTCTAAATATTCCCCTCTGTCTATTAGCATAAGCCTCCATCATGCTTCATCCAGCTCCTCCTCTTTCTCATCCATGGAGGATGTCCACTGGACATGGGGAAAACTGGGTGCAGGTGGATCAGCCCCACTTCCTCCTGTTCAAGCTTCTTGTGGCAGAGCAATGGTAGAGATAAATTGAAAGTCAATGGGATTTATTTCGATCGTCAGCCCTTTGGGGCAGGGGCTGTGTTTGTGCAGCGCCTGGCTCCGCAGGGCCCAGAGCACTATGGCAATGCAAACAGTAAAGAATAGTAATCCTGGGAGTTAGGTGCCAAACTCCCATCTATGCTTTAAAAAATTCCTCCTGGACTCATTGAATGGGAGTTTCCCCGGGGCTCTGATCCTGCCTGTGTGGTTGCAGTTTGATGGGTGGAGTGCAACATGTTTGGACCACAAGCCCTGCAGCATAGTCAGCAGTCCCCTCCATCCTGACAGAGTCTGGGCCAGGTTTTAGAACCGCTCTTTCCTGCTGACTTTGGGAGACAGAGGCTATGTTAATTAGTTTTCCAGCCGGATAGCTAGGAAGAATAAAAGTAAATACTATTTCCCCATGCTAATTTTCCCCCTACTGTTACTCACACCTTCTTATCACTGTTGGAAATGGGCCATCCTGATTATCACTACAAATCTTTTCTTTCTCCTGCTGATAATAGCCCACCTTAACTGATTAGTCTGGTTATAGTTGGTATGGCAACACCTATTTTTTCCTGTTCTCTGTGTATATATCTCTTCCTACTGTATTTTCTACTCCATGCATCTGATGAAGTGGGTTTTAGCCCATGAAAGCTTATGCCCAAATAAATGTGTTAGTCTTTAAGGTGCCACAAGGACGCCTGTTCTTTTTGCTGATACAGACTAACATGGCTGCTACTCTGAAGAATACATGGTGCATCATAACCGAGATCTGTCCTTTCTCTGCTGGGAGAGACTCCCTGTGGTAGGTGGAGTTCAGGTGCTCAAAAAACTCTCTGGACTTCCTGAGTCCTCAAAACTGGCCTGGGAATGACCATGAGAATGAGCCCTGGTGAGTCACCCAGCGCCAGTGAAAGTGTATCCTTGCTCGCAGTATTTCAACACTTCCGCCTCTAGCCCTGGCTGCAACCCGAGAGTGAAATCCCAGAACTTGAATAGAGCAGGGTTGTTTCTAGTTCAGGTCTGGAAATGGCCAAAAGCTGGGTGGGAGAAGAGGGGGTCTTATTCTCCCAGAATCAGTCCTCCTGTCCATACCACTGACTCACTGTGTGATCTTGGGCAAAGTCACTTGGACATCTCCTGTCCCTGTCTACCCAGTGGGAAAAGGGAGTGAACTCAGCTGTCCTGGGGAAGGATTACCCCAAAGGAATAGATGGGACTGGTAAGGAGCTGGTAACAGGCGCTACACTGGCGCTTGCTAGAATGGAGAGGACAGGGCAGCTGCAGTGAGGGGAATATTCCTCTGGTTTGAGCCCTCTGCACTTGTTTTCACATGAAGAAATATTGCTGGCAGCTGCTCCAGCTCTCTGCTTTGTTTTGAGCTGAAATTTCTCTCGGCAGATATTCATGGCAGGGGACTTTGGAATCCCAGGGCGGGGTCACGAGCCAAGGGGTGTTTTGTTTTTGCAAAGGCTACTGAAATCCCAGAGCATTGTTAACTCGGGCCACTGGGACAACCTCTCAGATCCCTGCTTTTGGACAGGCTACCCCAGGCTGCATACATGCTAAGGGGGAAGAAGCTTCCTATGCCAGGAAGCAAAGAGAAGCCGAAGAGCCGTGTCTGGAAAACATTTCATGAAGCTGAATGATTTCTGGAGAGAGTCCCTGCAACCACATTGTTAATCTTGTTGCTTCAAAGGGCTAGGGAGTTTTTGGTTTGGGGTTTTGAATAAACAGCTCTCTTAGCTGAAGTAAATATATCCATGTGGGAAAAGCCAGTGGGGCAGAATCAATGGCCGATTTCAGAGTGGGGAGTTGCGGGAGACACTTGGCGTCTGCTCCGGCGCGACTTTGGGGGAGATGGCAGCACACATACTGGCTGGTGTCTATTTCAGGAATCTGGGCAACACCCACTCAGTGAAGGGCCAGCCGCCCATAAGGATGAACCCTGACCCTGGGCACAGTTGGAAGCTTCGCTCCAGGGAGGAGCTGAGGAACCAGAAATAGGTGTATGCCACCACTCCAGGGATGAATGCCAAACTGCAGAACCAGATGCTGTGGCAGAGGATGGAAGCGACTCCTTGCTCTAAGCAGGAAGCTGTAGGAGTAACCGGCTAACACAGTACGAGGCTTGACAGAGTCTCATTCAGCTCTGGCTAAGCTACAGTTCTTCCTGTACAAAGAAATCTTCAGTAAAACCACAGAAGCAAAATGTTCCTGTCTGCACCCACTTCGCTGCTGAGTGCCTGCTGCAAGGGGTGTGGGTGGGTATTCAGGAACTGCATGGTGCACTGCATTAAAAGGCTCTTTCGTGCACATGCCCGAGGCAAGAAGACAGTAGAGAAACTGAGCATGGAGAGTGAATGTCCATCCTACCCTCGCAGGCTGAGATCCCTGCCTTTGAAAGCAGCTGGGGCATACTGGCAGGTCCATGCACCAAAGCGCAGGATTTTACACCGAATTCCTCTCTCCCCTAGTGGGAGGAGCTGGGGCCTTTAGCTCAGGGCTGAGGTCTGCCGGGGAGATGGTGTTAAGAAAGCGCGGACCTGGGTTCCCACAGTAACCAAACACTATTGTGATTTTTGTAAAGCAGTCTCTCTTGGAAGCAGAAAAACGAGCAAGAACGTGGAACAGAGGGATGAAGCTGGGGGCTTCTCAGCATTTTCTCAGCATGAACCTGGAACCTGACACAGGTGGCTCTCCTGGGTAGGGTAATTCCTTCCTGAGAGAGATGGAACGTCTGCCCTTGAGCACCGCCAAGCACTTCCCAAGCCACCAGAGTGGGAGAGGCTCAGCTGCATCCAAATTTCAGCCCCTCTCACTGATTTACAGCTGGCTGGAGAGAAGCCAGGAAGAGTACAAAAGTGTAGGAGCGCTTTATCAGAACATCCCTGGAGGCTTTGTCCACTCGAGCCAAAAAGATCTACTGTGCTTTGCCTGGATGTCAGGCACTGTTTGTGCTGAGCTAGGCAGCAAGAAAGTCTCACCAAAATACTCTTTGATAAGTAGGGGAGACACGAACCCCTTCCCATAATGCTGCCTGTCAACTGTGTAGCTGCTTAAGAAGCAAGGCAGTGGCACAGAAATTCATTTCAAAGGAATTACTTGTGGGGTAAGATGCAATTCAGTATAAGAGGAGCTAGATCTGGCCTATAGATGGTATTGTACCAGTTCTGCTGATCTTGGAAGAGGCCAGATGATGCGTGTGTGTATTGTCCATGACTGGTTGACGACATTTCTATCACTTTCCACTCTAGGATAAGAAGCAATCTGTGGTCTCTAAGGTCCTTACTGCTAGTGGGACAATCAAATTGCCAGAGCAGATTATAATCCACCTCTGTCCAAATGGTTGAATTTAGCCTGTGTGCATAAATCCCACCGACTGGGAAAGCCTGTCTGAAACAACCCCCCAAAACAAGCCAATGGAGTTTGTGTTCTGCTACACAAGGATCATCTAGTCATGTAGTCTAACCTTCTGATTGCATCAGAGCTTTCTCTTCTCTTCTCTTCTCTTGCTCCAGCCTGACTTTGTTTAGGCTGCAGTGAGTTAATGAGCAGTGTCGTTGCCAATCAAAGCCGGCTGAGGTGGGTGGGCACCAGCTGAAGGGTGAAGAGAAGTCTTATGTGGCGAAGCTTCGGTTTATTTTCAGCAAGCTGCTCTGATGTGAGTAATGGCAGCTCTGCTGTCCTCGATGCTCCATGTGGCCTGGTTCCTGGCACAGAGGGAATATTTCCATCACTTTCCATAGATTTCCTGTAAGAAAATCTTTCATAGAAAATTCCCTTTTCCTGCAAAGGGCTCCCTTCCTTCCCATAACACACCACAGATGTCAAACTGCTTTCTCTCTGCATGTGAGAAGGATCACAGGCAAGCTTAGTGACCAAGGGACCAGCAGTGATGGAGAAAGGAGCAGATAAGAAAAAGGAAAAATAGTGAATGGATCCAAGAGTCTCATGTGCATGACAGCAGGATCTTTGTGTCTTAGGTCATCTGCTCCTATTGGTCCTTCCCAAGTGAGGTCATCACAGCCGGTTATGGTCGGAATAATTTTGATGTCACAAGCCCAGGGTTATGAATGTAGGATCTCAAGCAGATTCTGGAACATCACTATCATTCCCGGTGAAAGAGTAGAGCAAAGGGTGTAAGGGAACTGACCTGGGTGGAAAGAAACAACTTGTGCAGCAAATAGTCTGGATTGGAGAGGGAAGTAGCATCCCAGACAAGCTTAATGGCGTAGCTGCTTCTGATACGATACCAAGTGTGGCGGGCAAAGGGAATGATACAATGGGCCCAGATCCAGGCTATTTTTACCCATCCCAGGCTAAAAATCAGCATGGAATTGCCACGATATAACAATGAAACACACTGATCACAATGAGTTAGAAAAGCCCAAGGATGGAGCCAAAAGTGCAAAGACCATCAGAGGGCAGGTCTGAGCATTATGATACTGTGGGGTTTATGGTGCAAGGCAAACAACACAGGGGTCACCCAGCCCAGGAAGTCTTCACAGAGGAAGTGGTCTTGCAAGTGGGGAGTGGAAGGGGAACAAAGATGGGTGCTCGGCAGGTAGGCAGTGGAAGAGGAAGTTAGAGAAAACTGGCTTTTGATTATCATGATTACTACTTAGCAATGCTATGAGTTAGGTGCATGGAGGGTAGGTCCATCAATAGATATTAGCCAAGACTGTCAGGGATGAACCCTACACTCTGAGTGTCCCTAAACCTCCAAACGCCAGAAGCTGGGACTGGACAACAGGGAATGGATCACTTGAGATTCTCCTGGTCTGTTCATTCCCTCTGAAGCATTTGGCACTGGTCAGCTGGGCTAAGTGGGCCATTGGTCTGCCCCAGTATGGCTGGTCTTATGTTTTTATGTTCTTGGGAACGTGCTTGGTGCTTAATTTTCCAGACTGCAACTTAGATGGATACTTCAGAAGTTGTGCCTGTGGCACCCAAAGAGTTACAGGAGCTGGGTACATGTAGCTGAACCAAACAATCCCCACCACGAGGAAGTGTGACTCAGAGTTACTTACATGCTGGCACGTTGGTGCATGTGCACTAGGGGGCGGGACCTAGAAGATGTTGTTACTCTTTGTAGAGCTCAGGTTGGCGCCACGGTTGCGGAACCCGAACTACTGGTTCCACTAGCCCTTCTTGTGTAAATCTGAAGTCACTCCTCCTGACGTCCATGGGCTTACAGGACACCAGAATCTGCCCTGAGGCTTGAGAGTTGGGCTGCAGTCAAGGCAGACTTTGGCGTCCAAGCACAAGCTCTGCCAAGATTTAGAACCTCAGAGAGAATTGCTGCTGGCCAGCCAAGAAACCAGACAATAAGCAGGGAAGGCCAAGTGAGAAAGTGGGACAATAAAGTTCTCCACCAGGATTCAGTGGCACTGAAAGGGCTGAGGCAGCTGCAGGGTCAGAGACAGGGCGTGGCCGAACTGGAAATGCACAAAAGCTGCAAAGATGGGGCAGGATGGTGCTGAGTGAGTTCCCTTGCTTGGCGTCTCTTGGGCCCCATTCTCCAGCCTGTTGCCCGAGTGGAGAATCAGGAGCGGTTTGTCTTTCACTTGCCTTGAAGCAGCAAACTAGGCTGAGATGTCGTGGCTGGTGCTTCTGCAAATGCTCCTATGTCCTTTGCTGAAATGTGCTTGGTCATTATGTACAGCAAAGTGACTGGACCCCAGAGGAGCAGAGTGCTTCCCCTCCGCCAGGTGGAATGACATTCGGGCAGTATTAGCACCAAGGAGCCCAGTACTCAAGGCCTAACTGTGAGCTAGCGGGGACGGGGGGTGTAGGGAAGAGCATCCAGTGCTGTAGTCTGGACCCGGAGTCTGAACCTGGGACTGTTCACAGTACAAGTGTGGGGCGGGGGAGGGCGGGGGAGACTGGACTCTTCTGCACTGATGAACAGAGCTGGATAGGAAGAGGGAAGGAGGTGCTGGGAATCCCTGGCCTCTTGATTATTAAACTAGACTGTCCTCCCTCCCCACCACACACTTCCTTTTCTTGTGCACTAAATTGATCCAGTTCCTAGCAGAGAAATGGAAGAGGCAGAGGGGCTCATTCAATACCCCTGGCAGGGCTGAACTGGAGCAGTGCATAGAGGGCAAAAAGCTCCATAGGACCATCAGTGTGTGTACCGCAGGGCAGGGCAAGGACTCGCTGTAGGAATTTCTGTCTTTCTTTCACTTAAATTGCCCTTACACGGTGGCTGTTTCTCTCGGTCCTCTAAGAAGCAGCTGGAAATAGATCCTGGTGCCAAGTCCCTTCTGTGACGACATCAGATGTACCTGGGCCCAGCACCTGTAAACGTTCTGCTGCATCTTGCTCCCAGCATGCCTGGGAGCTCCTCCCTGCTCTGGGCACCAGGCCAGGTGTTAGCCCCCAGGTGGCAAGGATCCCGGTTCGAATCCCCACCGTGGTATGACCCAGCACGCTTGCACAAGTCGAACCACCAGATGGGGGAAGTCAGCTCATTGGTGACATCTGCTCCAGTGTCTGGCCACCAACTGACAGAAACAGCAGGTGGTACAAGAATGGGAGCGGCTCCCATGTGCTGTTCCCAGAAGGGGAGGAAATGGGAAGTAAGCAAAGTGTGGCTCATGGCTGAGCCAGGCCCAGTGCTGCTCTGCCAGGCCTAGCCAGCTCCGCAGCAATCGGGAAGCAGCTTTGTGCCTCTGGCCATCACTTGACGGGTTGTGCTGAGGGGAGGACACAGCCCTCCACTGGCCAGTAGGACATGCCAGGACATGGCTCTGGGCTGGGAGCTTTGCTTCTGAGTGTTGTTCTGAGTCGCTTCAGGCCTCAGTTCAGTGTCAGACCCCAGGCCTAGCAGCCGAGAGGCCTGCTCTGAGCACCCTGCTGCTGGCCCTGGAACCCAGCACTCTCCCACTAAAGCTAGTTATGCACCTGAGGAGGTCATTCTGGCCGAGTCCTCTCCTATCTACTCTGGGTGATGGATGCTGTACAGGAACTGCATGCACCCAAGCTGGGCAAGCTACAGGCTTTTCTCCCTGTCTCTGCAGTGTCCCAATAGCCATTAATCACTCAGCCTCCTGTTGGGGAGCACACCCCATCCTAGCCCCATTCCACTCACAGGCTCCACTACATGTTTTTGTTTGAACTAAAATTAATTTCTCTCATGCTGAAAATAGCCAGATGGGAAAGAGGGCCCAGCTGCTCCAACTGCAGATAAAGCAAGAATAACAATCCCAGCATGTCCAGCACCGTTGAGAGAGTAGTGTTGTGTTATTCCTGGTGATGTCCAGCATTCCTGGGGATCTCAGAGCTGGGCCGGGACCCAGTGAAGTTAACCTTGCAGGTTGTTCAAAGGAGATGCTGTAGCTAAATGCCTAAGAAGAAGGGTGCAGAGGCCTTAATGAGGAGACAGTGTCTGCCTCTACGGACTCTATAGAGATCTGGGGTTTGATGCAAAAGAGAGAACAAGGGAGAAGGTAAATCCAGCAGTGGAAGAGAGAAAGGGGGATGGGCTTTCTCTTAGCCATCCATTCATTCCCAGCACCTCCTCCTCTCACCTTTTCTTGTCTCTTCCTATTCCCCTTATCGTGGGTACCTGCACCATCCCTTTCCTCCTCCGTTAGTAGCAGCTGTGAGACCTGACAACTTTCAGATGTGGCAAGAAGCACCCTTACTAATCCTGAAGATCCCCTGGGGCCCTCTTTATAAGAGCTGAGGTTTGCCCCAGTGTCCTGGCCAAAATGGCCTCTTTCTGTGCTGTGGTGCTGTGTGCCGGCTGGCAATCTCCACCCCAGAGGTGGTCGCATTGCACTTAAGCATCTACATAAAAAGACCAAGAAATGTTATCAAAAATGTTAGGCTGCTGGGTCCTTATTTAGGCATCTAAGTAGGTGCCCTGATTTGCAAGAGTGCTGAGTGCACCCAGTAGCACCGCAGGACTCAGCACTTATGAAAATTACGCCTCAGTATGGACGGAGGAGTCTAAAGTTAGACATTTATTTTGGAAAATCCTGCTCAGAACGTGAGGCACAGACTTATGTGCCTAGGCTGAGATCTGCAAGGCTGACCAGAGTCGCACAAAACCTATCGATGTCTATGGGAGCTGTATGGCTGAAACTCTTAGTTTTGAAAATCTCCTCCTAGGTCTCACTATGTGCAAGTGTTGTATTTGTGCACACCATCAGGAAGCTGCACACGCGTGTTTAGTTAGACATCTTTTTGTGTGCAATTCCCCAGCTGGTGCATATAGTCACAGTAACTGTGCATGTGCAGATTAGGTCATGTGCATGCATTTTGCACCTGCATGCCTGAAGTTTTTGAGAATCTGCACTTAAAATACAAAGAGCTCTGAAATCTCTTTTGCCTTTAGAAAATGTTGTGTCTTTGTCTTTTTACACATAGCACCACCACAAAGGTACCTCAAGGGGCCCCAATAACTGTGTTTACTAAATACACACAACACACAACTGCATAGACACTCTGCTGCACTAGCTGGTCTTTGGCCCGCAGAACACAGTGAGTGCCACCAGAGAAAAGAACACAACTCTATTCCTACACGCTGTAAAAACAAGAAATAAATAAAGTGGTTCTTCTTCCCAGGCCGTGCACAGTTGAATGTGCCTTGAATCTCACGGTTTGGGCACCCTCTCATCCACACTACGGGTGTCCCTCACTAGTCCCTTTGCACACAGCTGCAGGCGCAGAACACCAGATCTCCCCTCCTGAGAACTGAGCCCTCATGACAACAGCTGAAGGGACCTACGAGCCAAAGCACGCCTTGAACTTTCTGGATAACTGGCAAATGCAATGTGTGTTTTGTTTTCAAAACCCTGTGCCACCTTCTACCCCCAGTTTGTTTATTCAGGCCTGGAATCCAATCAAAACAGGTTCTAGTTAAATTAGAGGGGGGGAAAACCAACCCAAACCAGTCCCTTTCCGGGAATTGCTGTGCTGGGATGAGGTTATATGGGCACCCCTTTGGAGTTCCTCTCTCAGGCCCTGCCACCCTCCCCTCCGTGGCTGGGCCATTTTTGCAAAGTGACCTGAGAGGTCACAGAGATCTGCAGGCCCCTCTCCTCCATCCCCCGCTGCTATTAGCAGTTCTTAGCATTACACGAGCAGCCTGAGATCCCGGCTAAGATCGAGGCTTGCTGTGCTAGACACCACTCAGCCATGTAATGAGAGAGAATCCCCTGCCCCAAAGCCCTCACAAAGACTGTTGTCTTATCTGTCCAGAGGATACTGAGGCACAGAGTGCACTCACTGCAAGCTCAGCTTTCTCCTTGCATGGGGATGGGCAGCCTCTGATCCAGCAGCTAACGTCTCAAGGAAGGGGGGAAGGGTCTTTTCCTTTATCCTGTTGGGTTAGTGCCCCCCCATCATCCTACCACCAATTACATCAGGGTTCCCAGATGGGGTGCTTCCCCACTGCCCAACAGCTGCCTAGATGTGCAGCTGCACTGCCCCCCGCCGGGAATCTTCACCAAGGCAAACATTTTGGCCCTGCTCGTAGGTCGGATTCCAGCTGCACTGCCCTGCCTTTCCCCATGCTCCGGCTTCCCTGAGCTCTCCTAGCGCTTTAGTTTTAGCTCTGCTTGGAGGAGCCCTGACTGATCCTCTCACGCGCGATCAGGCACATGAGTGGTGCAGGCAGCAATCCAGGGCCAGGCACAGAGATGTGACTCCAACCGGAGGGCAGGGAGTTGCAGGGCGTGTCACACAGGCCAGTGTGCAGAAACCCCCATGAGGTGGAGGGGAGTGGCTGAGCGATAATTGGACTATGGTATGTATCCATTGTACCCATATGTGTCAGCAAGGCTTTCCATATGGCCATGCCAGCAGCCACTGTGTGGATACATGAAGAGCAGGGCTAGAAACAAGGGGAGAGAGGTGTGCCTGACTGCATCTCTCCAGAGGAAGAGGGGATTTCAATTCCCAGCTAGGATGGTGGGTACTCTTCCAAGGATGGGTCTGAACAGGTTTGCAGCAGGATGGAGTTGTGGGGAGTGTGGGGCAGGGGAGAATTGGTTCACAGACCCCCTTCGGTTCAGAATAGCTCAGGTTCGAACTACAGCTGGGGGACCCACATCCCAACCTCTGGGATGCCTCCAAGCCCGAGAATTTGGTTAGGCCAAGCCTAGAGCCAGGGGTCAGAGGCGACGCTTGGCTTGTGGTGACGGAAAAACAGCATGATGGCACAGAAGCTGGGCCATGCTCACAGAGCAGCTGTGTCCTGAGTATCGAAGCAGCATGATAACCTATCCTCAGTGCTGCAGCTGTGCTAAAGGATCAGCTTGATTGGAGCTACCCACATGCTAAGGGCCCCTCTGTCTCTGATCAATGGGAAACTTTCAGGCAAGGTCAGAAATTCAGAGACAAGCCCTGGCCTGGAATATGCTGGGGCATCTATAGGGCTTCTTGTCCAGGTCCAGTGGTGCCACTTCATGCTCAATAGGTCGCAGCATCGCTTCCTACTCTGGAAGAGAAGGTGAAGCCAAAAGAAAGCGGGAGACACGGCACCTGGGAACCAGGATCTCGGTAAGAACCATGTTCCCCAAGAACCCAACACGATCTCACTGGAGTACTTTAGAACGTGCTTTGCCTGCAGCAAAGATGCAGCTGTGGGAATAACAGCTCCCGACAAACGTCAGCCGTCTCACCTCACTGGCAATGGGCAAACACCATGCGGCGCCAATGTAAACGGGAAAGGAAGAGGCCAGTCTCTGCAGGGCAAGGAAAGGTCTGAAAAAACCTTTTAATAACACAACTTTCAGAAACAGTGCTTCCTAATTTCCCCAGATGTGGCATTACGTTAGGACACCCAAATTAGGGTGCAGCAGTCAGAGCTGGGGACTGGGATCCACGACTCCTGGGTTCCATCCCTGCCACAGCTGCACTCCATGGTCCTGAGCAAGTTGCTTAACCTCTGTCTGACTCAGGCTTCTTCATGCTAAGGGTGCTGGGAGGCTTGGTTAAGCGATAGGAAAAGGAAAAGGGCTTTCAAATGCAGGGCTGGAAAGAGCTGGAGAAAGGCCAAACCTTTGGAAGCCTGAAGGAATTTCACAGGTGATTGGAAGGAAGTTTAGTAAAAGCCCCCTCTGCCTGACACCTGCCATGGGTGGGTGCTATTGAAAAATCAACCCCAGGTCTCTTCCTGGATTGGTGCATATTCTTTTCTGGTTTAGCACTCCGGAGTATTTTCTCTGCCCCGGGTTCTGAGAATCCATCCCGTAGTTTTTTCGGGCTGGCTAACTGCCTGGGGAACCTCTTCCAGGAAAATAAGAAAATAAATGTGCCACATCTTGAAAGGATGCTCCCCAATTCAGCAACTCAAGTAAATACATAGCTCATGTGGCGCACGAGACTTTCAGAGGCAAATCTTTTTTTTTCCCCATAAAAATTATTAATAACTTTCCAACCTTCTGGAATGAAGGGCCAGGTTTGCTGTTTAGTTGGCTTGCTTTAATGGGAGTAAGAGGGAAGGTTGGGAACTCTGGCTTTAAGACACGGGGAGGAAAACAAGTGAATTTTGTGAACAGTCTTTAAGTGTTAGAAGATCAAAGCTCTGGGTGTGTCGTCTGGAAGCAGAAATTTCCCTCTGACTGTGCAGTCTGGCAGAGGCAAATGCAGAGGATGTGCAGGTATTTTTATTGAACCTGACTGGAGCACTCTGGGCAGTCATTTCAGATTTGGCTGGAGAAAGGCTCTGGACGCAGAGACGGCCTCGGTCCCCTCTTCGTTTTCTCACCAGAAGATCCCCCACCTTGTTTGCTCTTCCCTTGCTGCAGCTCAATATTTACAGCTGTTTAGAGACCCTGTCCCTTGCCGCTGGGCCAAGAAGGGATAGAGCTATTTTTGAGTCTGACGCAGACAGCTGTTTGCACTGCTGACAAATGTGGGGGTCAGATGGCACTTTGGATAAACCACTGACAGGAAAAGTCTCTTCTTTGCTGGGCCACTCTTTCCTGTCACCCACTTTTAGGTTTCTTTGGGATCCGAGCTGCAAAATTCAGATCCATGCACAGATTTCACCCCCTCCCCAGCTGCCTGGAGTGGAGATTTTGGTTTGACCCATGATAGGAACCAGGCTTGAAACTCAGATGTGGAAGGATCCGAGGCTGGATTCTCATGCCCCCAGCCAGAGTCTGAGGGTGTCCAGATCTGGAAGGGTGAGGTGGTGGTGGTGGTGGTGGTGGTGGTGAAGGCCCATCCCTAGCTGTGGGGAGGGGGGGTTGTAATTTAATCTCTGGGGTTGCATTTCCTATCTCACTTCTTCGTCTTATTCCCTCCATCCATCCACACGTGTCTGCACTGAGTACACCCAAACTGCGTCCAAATGACAGAGGGAAGCAGCACTGCAAGATGAGAACTCAAGAGAGGCCACAGGCCTGATCTCCCCCATGCCTATGTGAATCTAAAGTAGCAGAGCTGCCTGTTTCTTGGGGTACAGGATCAGACCAATGGTTCATTGAACTCCGTAGCCTGTCTCTGAGACGGGCTAGTGCCAGGTGCTTCAGAGGGAATGAACACAACAGGGCAATCATCAAGTGATCCAGCCCCTGTCAGCCAGTCCCAGCTTCTGGCCATTGGAGGCTTAGGGATACCCAGAGCATGGGGTTACATTCCTGTCCATCTTGTCTAATAGTCAGTGGTGGAACTATCCTCCAAGAATGTAGCTAATTCTTTTCTGAACCCGTTTATACTTTTGGCCTTCACTAGATCCCCTGGGAATAAGTTCTGCAGGTTGTCTGTGCACAGCGTGAAGAAATACTCCCTTATGTTTGTTTTAAACCCACTGCCTTTTAATTTCATCAGGAGACCCTGGTCCTTGTGTTATGGGAAAGGTAAATATCACTGGCCCACTCACTTTCTCCACACCTGTCGTGGTTTTATAGATTTCTATCACATCCCCCCTTAGTCATCTTTTCTCTGAACTGTCCCAGTCATTTTAAACTTTCCTTCTATGGACACTGTTCCATACCCCTAATCATTTTAGTTGCCCTTCTCTGCACCTTTTCCAATTCTAATATGTCTTTTTTAAGATAAGGTGACCAGAACTACGCACAGTATTCAAGGTGTGAGCATGGATTTATATAATGGTGTTGTGATATTTTCTGTCTTCTTATCTATCCCTTTCCTAATGGTTCCTGACATTCTGTTAGCATTTTGACAGCCACTGCACATTGAGCGGATGTTTTCGGAGAACTATCCACGAGGACTCCAAGATCTCTTTCCTGAGTGGTAACAGCTAATTTAGCCCCCATCTTTTTGGATGTATCATTGGGATTCTGTGTTCCAATGTGGATCACTTTTATCAACACTGAATTTCAACTATCACTTTGTCACTCAGTTTAGTGAGATCCTCTTGTAACTCTTTGCAGTCAGCTTTGGACTTAATGATCTTTAAGTAATTTTGTATCTTTAAATTTTGCCACCTTACTGTTCACTCCTTTTTTCAGATAATTGATCAATATGTTGAACAGCACAGATCCCAGTACAGATCCTAGGGGGTCCCTGCTATTTACCTCTCTCCATTGTGAAAAATGATATTTATTCCTACCCTTTGTTTCCTGTCTTTTAACCAGTTACTGATCTATCCCATATCTGCTTACTAAAAGCCTTTGGTGAGGGACCTAGTCAAAGGCTTTCTGAAAATTCATGTATATTATATCTACAGGATCGCCCTTGTCCACATGCTTGTTGACTTCCCAAAGAATTCTAATAGATTGGTGAGGCGTGATTTCTCTTTACAAAAGCGACATTGACTCTTCCCCAACATATTGTGTTTATCTTTGGTCTGATAATTTTATTCTTTACTATTGTTTCAACCAGTTTGTCTGGGGCTGGAGCTAGATTCACCGGCCTATAAATTGCCGGGATCAGCTCTGGAGCCTGGCGCCATGAGGGAGCCTGTCTCAGCCATATGAAGGGCTGCAGTGACTCAGAGTTGGGCTTTGCTGCTTTGGAGACTCTACTGACAGCTTTGCTTAGACAAACCAAATCCTGACAGGGTCAAGAGAACCATCACTGTCTGACTGCTGGGGAAAGGGCATCAAACAAGTGAGTGTCTTGAACTTCTGCCAATTTCCGAGGTAGCATTCCCACTTGAGGAGGCATGTGGATTTCACAGCAGTCTCCTATGCTATTCCAAGGATGGATCCTCCCACCCTGAAGGTAAGAGTCAACATGAAACTGCAGCAAGTTTCCTGTGGACAGATTTTGTTGTGTGCCAGGGCTAATCCTGGTCCCATGGAGATCAATGCGAGCTTTGGCATTGGTTTGAATGGGAGGAGGAGGAAACCAGAGTCAGCTTTCTGGTGTGAGGGTGGCTCAGAGCTCTCCTTTGCTATCCATGGAGGATCTTGTTCTGGGTTTGGCTTTTGCTCTGGGATTCCAGCCATCTTGCCATCCACATTGAGCTTGAGCCTCCAGCCCCCTCACGTCACTCTGGGGGGTTAAGAGTAACGGGCCGATAGAGACTCCCACCACAGAGCTCTCCTCTGGAGCCAGATCTTAAACACCCAGAAGTCTGATGTTTTACACCTTGGGTTTGGGTTTGACCCAGTATAAAGATTTGGGGCCATTTGGATCCAGTTCTGTTTTCAAATATCCTCCCTATTGAAGCTGAGATCTGGAGTTAAGTGTCCAGGTTGCTGTCCGCCATCTTCTGGAGATCCTGTCCTGCTCTGAATGGGCAGGAGGGTTTGAGGGATCTCATGGCATGCACCTCTTCTCTGAGGTGCAGTGACACACCGGGGGCTGATCGGCACAGAGCAGGTGTGGAGTACTAGCCACCCTGGGCACAGAGAGGAGTGTTCATGAAATGTCCCATCAGCATGAGGTGGGAACGTGTCTCCATGGACACATCCGCACTCAGTTACGTCTTTCCCCTGCCTGCTTGTGTGTACGGCAGCGGGGCTACGGGGACAGGAGGCACCCTGCCCCTCTGGGCAGAGGATCAAGCCTCCAGTGTAGCCTTAGCCACGTCACCTCCTCTTGTGCTTTCCCTGGAGCCCATTACACCCACACCACACTCAGCTGCGCTTGCAGTATCCACGTGAGTGTGAGCATTTCCAACCCTGCCTGTCTTCGGTCACGCTGCTCTCACACGAGCCAGTTTCCACTTTGTGACAAGCTCTCCGCTCACCCCCCAGTGGTTGTCTGGACTAATTGAAGTGGGGAGCTCCCTGGGGCTGAGTGACTGCGGTGTGAGGAGGAAAAGCCCTAACCTGAGATCAGGAGCACTTCACCCCCCGGAATCACTCAGAACCGGGTTTTTCACTCCTCTGAGCTAATAGTTGGCGGGTGGAGAAAATAATCTTGTTCTACCAAATTCTGACCCCACTCCAAACCCTGGGGTTCTAGAGATCCTCTAGAGGTTCTAGTTCCATTCGTCTCTGGCAATACACGGGTTCTGGACGGGTCGATGTCATTCCCCTGGCAGGAGGGACTGCCAAGCACAACCCTTTGGCTGTGATTTGCAATGCCTCTTTGGGGATGCGGCTGCCTCATGTCCAGGAATGTTAGTGGGAATTTGGTGTCCACGTTGACTAGGTTTTGACAGTCGCAGCCTTTATTGTTTGCCTGACACAAGCATCTGTTGGGCTAGACATGTGTTTATTGCGGTGGCTGTTCTCACAAAAAGCAAATGCTGTGCAAAGCTTCACGGAGCTCCACAATGTTTTGCAAAACCTCGCGTTTAAAAAACGAGATGTTTCAGAGGTCTGACTCAGCCCCCGTCCCTCGCTCTGCCAGAACTCCCCAAGTGTTTTACCATAAACCAAAGAGACTCAGTGCCAGATCCTGCATGAAATCACTAGGTGAGCCGAGGGTACGCTGAATGCATGGCAGGGCTACAGGCGACTGAAAGCATGTGAGAATACAGCACCAATCAACATCAAGATGGAACATTAAACAACTACTAAAGCTCTAAATAAGCCTTCTGAAATCAAGGGGGCCCGACTCTGATAGGCATTCTCCCCCGGGAGACCCCGCTACGCTCAGTGAAGTTGCACAAGAGATGAACCTGGCCAGAGGGGTGGCAAGGGGCATAAGCCAGTGCAGAATTCAACCCAGTGTTTCCAACCTGCCTTGAAAGGAGCTAACTTGGGGTCAAACAAGGAGTTATCCCATAGCTCTGGTGGTGCCCAGGCAACGACAGTCCTATCCCACTGAGATTCAGGGGATGGGATAGAATTCATGGGGGCAGAAGCTCAGGAGGGTGCTTGGGAGCCAGATCATTGGAAGTTGGACCCAAACCTGTGCCCACTGACTCATCCAGTGCAGTGGGAACTCCCTCTTCCCATCATCCCTCCATTCATCATTCCACTCCATGCCCATCACCGGAGCGTCAGGGTGCCTGTCCTGAGGGCAATGAGATAAGGGGCATGGCAGTGGTGGTGAGAACCTTCTTCCCACTGTGGCCCCTCCACCCGTCTGGCCAGGTGCGCCCCTTACCTTCAGCAGCCACTGGGTGTTGTTCTCCAGGACTCTCTCCAGCTGCTGCATGCGCTGTGCGGACCAGTTGTGGGTCTGCAGTGTGGCGGCGGGCGAGTCTCCCTGCAGCGTGTTGGCACGGAGGGTCGCCCTTGTCAGCGGGCAGGGCTGCAGATCGGCCTCGGGCAGGACGAAGGTGTAACTGCACTGCCCCTGCTGGACCCGGTGGGATCGCCGCCTGCTCCCGCCACCTGTCGCCCTCCGCTGGCCACCTTCCGCCCAGAAAGCCACCGTCACGCAGGCAAAGGCCACCAGCTTGAGATTTACACGGAGCATGGTGCTCCGAGACCTCTGCTCCAGCTGCTTCACACGCTGCCCCAGCTAGACCCCACACTCCCCGGTCCTAGCCGAAAGCTGCAGAGGGGGAGGGTACAGTGCTCTGCAGGCTGCTGTTTTCAAGCCACTGTTTGCACAGAACAAGTTATTGGGCTCTTTAAACGAAGTCTAAATAATGTAATTTTGGCAATTCCTCCGTCCTTGCCCCTCGAAGCAGCCCCAGCCCTCCCAGCCCTTTTATCGTTATCCTGGCTATGCAGCAACCCTGGCCCTCTTGCGGGGGAAAAAAAAGTGTTTAAAAACAATACTTCTGTCTTTTTTCTTTCCTAGCCCACTGCAGGGAGCTCAAGTTTCACATGTAATCATAAATGTTCAGACACACACACACATACACACACACTGCCTCTCTCCCTCCCCTGAGCTGCCCCCACCCTTTTCCCTCTGCCTGGACCCTGGCTATCTGCCTACTCCTCCGAGGACCCGTGGAGTGACCCCAGCAAGAAATGAGAAGAGAAACTCTCAGATCCTGCAGGCAGGGATGAGGTCTCTGCTCAGTTCCAGCCCCAAATCCCACCCCAGCAGCCCCCACTTTAGATTCTCCCCCATGGTCCCAGCACAGCCACATTTCCCAGTCTGTCCCTCCCTGATCAGCACCAGCTGTGACCCTGCAGGGTGCAGGGAAGTGACATTGAGGCAAATATATTTCCCTGCCCATTTCTATTTATAATATCTGAGGCGGCTGGGGCCTGTATTTAACTGAATCCGCTGCAAGGAAAGTCCGCTGGGAATACATCCCAGCCAAAGCTCGTCCTAGAGCTTAGGGGAACATGGACTCCAGCGAGGGCACTTCACGAGTGATTTAGGGTCCCTTAGAGATGTCGTTCGGGTCGTCCTCAGGGCTGCCAAATCCTCTTTAGAAGCAAAACTCCTGTCCTGGAGGAACCAACAAGAAAGGAGCAGCTCATCCCTCTGGCATGAGCAAGAGAACCCAGAACGTTCAGCCGTGCGAGTCAGGCCTGGGGCAAAACTAGACCAGATCCCCTCCCTTTAGAAAAAAAAAAAATTAGCTCAGAGGGGATGCTCTGGGGAGCAGAGCAAGCCCACCCTGGACTCACCCTGCAGTGGGAGTCCTGTCCCTGCTCTGAGTATCGCGACCTGGGACACAGGGTCACAAAGCCACATGGATTTAGTTTAACGTGGAGGGGCAGCCAGGCCAAACCTGGGTGGCACCACAGCCCCATGCAGGAAGTCATAACACCGCTTGGTGTGTGGCCCTCTCAAATGAGGGGGGAGGGCAAGGCAAACTACCCCTTTGGCCTACCCCCATATGGCCCTGGATTCAAGGGGCCCAGGGCTCCTCCTAGGACCATGTCTAGAGTAACTCAAGTGCTTCTGTGAGCTGTTTTCCCAGCAATGACTCTGCTTATTTGCATGGGGCTGCAGTTTGATCCCTCTGTTTGATATTGTTTGTCTTCTTTTGCTTTGGGGACTTTGAGGGCACTTTGTAATCCAGGAAGTTTAGAAGGATTCCTGCTTTATCTCAGCTGGGAGCGAGGAGCCAGCTTGGTGGCTGGGGAAGGAGGTTTCTCTGAAAACATCCACTCAATGTGCTGCGGCAGTCAAAAAAGTGAAGAGAATGTTGGGAATCATTAAGAAAGGGACAGATAATAAGACAGACAATATCATATTGCCTCTATATAAATCCATGGTAAACCCACATCTTGAATGCTGCATGTAGTTGTGGTTGCCCCATCTCAAAAAAAGAGATGAAATTAATAGGCAGCAGGTTTAAAACAAAGGAAGTATTTTTTCACACAACACACAGTCAACCTGTGGAACTCCTTGCCAGAGGATGTTGTGAAGGCCAAGACTATAACAGGGGTCAAAAAAGAACTAAATAAGTTCATGGAGGACAGGTTCATCAATGGCTATTAGCCTGGCTGGGTAGGGATGGTGTCCCTAGCCTCTGTTTGCCAGAAGCTGGAAATGGGAGACAGAGGATGGATCACTTGGTGATTACCTGTTCTGTCCATTCCCTCTGGGACACATGGCACTGGTCACTGATGGCAGACAGGATACTGGGCTGGATGGACTGTTGGTCTGACCCAGTGTGGCCGCTCTTACGTTGTTGAATTCTTGCGCCCCAACTCCTCCCCTTCCCCACCCCATTCCAACCCTTTCTCCAAATCCCTGGCCCTGCCCCGGGCGCGCTGCATTTCCCCTCCTAGTCCTCCCGAGGGGGGAGAAGTGGAGCAGTGGCGTGCTCGGGGGAGGAAGCGGAGGTGAGCTGGGGGGGAGCGATTCCTCTGCCCCCCTCCAGGGTTAATTCCTGCGACCCTCCCTGCGCCCCCCACCGCCACAATTCACCTCTACTCATGGCCAGCTCCCGGCTTTTTGCGCCCCAAGCAAAAAAAAAAGAAAAAAGGAGCCAGAGTGCCACCCCTTGGAAAGTGCTGCCCCAAGCACATGCTTGGAGCACCGGTGCCTAGAGCCAGCCCTTGGTTTAACCCCCGAGGAAGGGATGCCGGTCTTGCCTGCAGTCAGCAGGTGTGATTGCAGCTCAGGCTTTGATCTAGCTAGGGCTGGCGACAGGGGCTAGACCCGCCGGGGATCCTGAGTACACACTCAATCAAAGCTTGTGCCTACCTGACCTGCACTCACACCTCCTGACTGCAGTGTAGACAGAGCCAGAGTGAGACGCCCTGTCCAGGGCTGGTAGTGTCCCCTGCAGAGCAGCCTTGGTCCAGGTCACGAGGGCTTCTCCTTGGCACCTCGGCCCACATGGACAGCATCCTAGCTTGCCTTGAGGAACGCCTCCCTCCGGTTCCTGGCTCCTCGCCATGTCTTTCCCATAGCTTTCGATCAGACCTCCCCTCACCCCCGCCCCCTCCCCTCCTCTCCAAAGTCCACTCGTCCCCCTTCTCCCCCTGCCCGCTTTTCAAACCACTCCTCAAACAAACACGGGGTGGCAGGGCAGGGGGCCCAAATTCCTCTCGTTAGCTCCCTGTTTGCATTACTGCTGGGAAAATTACCCAGGGCACCTAACGGGCACTATCTGATGGGCAGGAGGAGCGGGGGCATGGCAGTGATGCTTCCTGGTAATTAGCTATAGCACCAGGCCAGAGGAGGGGGACACAACCCCAGATCATCTGCCACAATCCCCTCTGTGCTGCATCCAGACGGATCTGTGTCTTGCTACAAGCTGTTGCTTGGCTCACTGCTCCCTCCCGCCTGCCTCTCACCACCGCTGCATTCATCTCCTTTCTGCTTGTCAGACAACAGGCGTATTTGTGCACCCCGGGCCAGGAGGGCACAAGGCTCTGCCTGGGTATATAACCCCCCCCCCCATTGAAGTGCATCAAAGCAATCACAAACCATGTGCCAGACCCAGCCAGGCTGTGAGAAGAAGCCACGCCAGCAACGTGAGTGGATTTGTGCCCATTTACACCAGGAGAGAGCTTGGCCCGTGCACGCCCTGTGGAAGACTAACGAGCCATGCCGTCGAGGGCCCAGGCCTGGCGTGAGTGGCAGAGTGCCTCGCACGCCCAGCCGCCTTTGCCCGGGGATGGTCATGGCAGGCAGAAACAGTAGCCCAAGTGGTGTGAAGTCCCTTTGTTCACCAGGCCAGCCCTCGCCTCCTTTCTCACTGAGCTTATGAGGGGGTTTTTGGCCCCTGCCCACTGCCGTCAGACCCAGGCCTCTGCTAAGGGGAGATGTCTCACAGTGGCACATCGAGCAGGCCAGGCTCCGTGTCTGGAAGGAGAACAGGTGGAGCTGTCGTCTAATGGTGTTTGTGTATCGGGACACCAGGCTGCCTTGGGGAGCCAGTAACCTCAGCTCTCCCACCCCACCCCCTGGCTCAGATCACAAGATAAGAACTGCCATTGTGGGCGGCAGGTAGGGGAGCCTGGGAGAGGCTGTGCCTCCCCAAAAAGCCAGTGTGGCCTTGCCCACAATCCACCCCCACCCCCAGGCGGTGCTGCTGGGCCCAGGGGCCACGCTGCCCGCCTTTCCAGGGCTGCAGCAGCTGTGGGCACCAGCCAGCCTGGGGTGGGGGTGGCAGCCGTGGTGGGGTGACTCTGGGTTCTGGGGAGCGTGGAAGGGGCGGAGCTGGGGGCTAGCCTCCCCCAGCCTGCAGTTCACGAGCCGCCCATGATGGTCAGACCACAGGTCCATCCAGCCCAGTATCCTGTCTCCTGACAGTGGCCAATGCCAGGTGCCCCAGATGGAATGAACAGAACAGGGGATCACCAAGTGACCCATCCCCTGCCGCCCACTCCCAGCCTTTCGCTAGCCCTGTCCAGAGCGCTGCAGCCACAGAGGACCCAGCGCACTGAAAGCTGCAATGGATCATTCCAGGAGGCTGTGGCCTGCCCGCCATCTCATGAAGGGGGCTCTGCCTCCTACAGACTCTGCTAGGCCTTCTGTGCTCGGCTTTTGGCTCCGTTGGCTTTGTTGGTCCAGGAGCCACGGACAGATCCACACGGCGGGAGCTGGGCTCCTTGCAGCAATTGCACTGTCCGGCAGCTGCTCTGTACTGGGGAGTTGGATTTCATGTTATTCAGACTCCAGCCCTAGCTCCCTGGGGCACTAGAAAAGCCCACCAAAAATGCAAACACAAATATTGGAATTGCGAACACTTGACTTCCCCTGCGCAGGGAGCAGCTAGACTCATCGCTCCTTCACTGGCTTTGCAACGGGGACATAACCCTTCACCACTGCCATTGCTGGGGTGTGTGTGTGTGTCTCTCCTCTGCTGCAGGGCCCCTGCCCCCCTCCTGCCCACTAACCCATATGGAGCAATCTCTTCCTCCCCTCTGCTGCCTAGAGACAGGCCCCAGCTGCAAAGTTTGGATCTGGATCCAGGCGTGAATTTCCCCAAAGTCCCAGGAGACTCAGAGCCGGGTTTTGGTTTGGTTCATTGCAGAGCCGGGGGTGGGGGGTGAGAAGGCATAGCTGTGACATGTGGATCTGCGTTTGGATCACAGCTCCCCGAGGTTCGCTCAGGGGTGTCTGGGCTGCTGGGGTCCGGTTTAGCTCACTCTAGCCACAGAGTTCACATCCTGGTGGGAATTTCTCCCAAGCCGAAGGATTTCCAGCTCTGGGGTTTGGTTCAGCCCTGGGGCTCACTCACGGCCCCCCAGGAAGGGCTTGGAGCTCACCATCCCTGTGCAAAGGGTGCTGCACTGGAGCAACCCCTTGTTTCCCCATCCCGGCCTTACTCCGCTGAGCAGACGAGCAGATCGTGCCAAGAGGGAGATGAAACCCTGTGTTCTCCCCACCCCCTACCCCGGCCTTCGCACCCTCCGAGATGCTGGGCACAGTGGTTACTTCTTCCAGCTGGCAGTTTTGTGGGGTTTGCTGCCCTCCTCTGTGTCTTATGCTGAAACTTCCCCTTTATTTCTGGCCAGCCCAGTTGGATGAGTGCCACCCCCCCAGCCATACTAAGAGCAAGCCACCCGCCTGCAGCATGAGGCATGCTGCTAGCTTGGGCCCCGAGAACCTGCTGGGCCCAAGCCTGCTCCTCTGCATCCCTTGTAACCAGCTGAGCCCTCGCCACAGCTCCCTGAACGTGCCTGAGATCAGCCCTGGAGTTAAAATAGCCCCAGCCGTGGCGCCTGCCTCACCCCAGGCCTGGCAGTGGAGCCCAGCGTGTGATTAAGGACACCTGCTGCGGTCAGCGCCAGGTTAGTTTTAAACCATGTCCCCCGGGGGTGAAAGGGCCCCTTATAGCACCAAGCTATCAGAGACGAAAGGACTGAGCCCTCTCAGCCAGGGAGAGGGGCATTAATCTCCTTCTGTCTTTTCAGTTGACACCCCAGGCCAGGTTTTCAGTGAGGCTCACCCTGCAGAAACCTGTGGGATTGCACACCCAGTCTGCACGTGCTGGCTCTGCCCTTCTGCACAGATATCAGAGCATGGCGCAGTAGATGGACAGTGCTGGTAATCTGCACCCACAGCGACCCAGCTGGCCCCCGGTTTCCCTCTGGTCGCAGGACCCTGTCAATACCACCCTGGGGCAGGGGGGAGGAGCGATTTAAAAACCAGCCTCAGTTCGCAGTGCTTGGCCGTTCCTGTGGATTCCTGTCATTTCACTCAGACCCTGGTCTGCCTTTTCTCAGGCAAAATGCCCACTGATGTCATTAAGCCAAATGAATCCCCACTGATGTTTTCCGGGGGATGAATTTGGACCAGGGAATTTTGCCAGAGTCCGGAGTGCAGGATTGGGTCTTCGTCAGCCGAGACTTTCTCGTTGTGCCTGGCCTTCTGCACCCCTTCCCTCAACACCTTTCTCTCTCCCGATAGTCTGTTGTAAACGTAGGTGCCTTGGGCCCCTCTGAACAACGTGTGTTCAGACACTCTTTCAGACCCCTCTAAAATTAGTGTCTACATCTCACAAGCTCATGCACCCAATTACACGGCAGTATGGGGCACGCAACGCATATACTAAAGCACTAGATGCGTACATGGCCATGAAAATCCAGGATGCGCTTGCGGTCATCATGGTAATTGCACACCCAAATGAGGCACATAGGTGCATATGCATTTTTGTATCTAGTGGGGATCGGCCCAGGGTGGCGCTGGATAACAGCATCTTCCGTTTCCTGGGTGTTCCTCAAAGCAGCTGCGGGTTGGAGTTCTTCTCCAGCTCCATTCTGACTCGGGTTGGGCTGGACTGCAGGTCTGGTTCTGAACTTACATCCATTCATTTTACACCTCTGGGGAGTCAGACCTTGTTTACCCTACTGTAAGTAAGGTCAGAATCTGGCTCCAGATCTTTTAATAACCGTGTCAAGAGTCAGCTGCAGAGCACGCACATCACTGATTTATTGGGCAAGTCTGTGCCACTTATAAACCTATAACAACCTTGTTTCAGGGGGCAGCCACAGGCAGAGTGCCCACCCTGCCTTAAAGCCTCGGTCCTGCCTGTGTTTTCAGAATGACGTGTTGAAAAGCAGAGCTAATGGAGGCTGGCTGAAGGAGCCACTCACATCGGTGAAAGAAATCGCAATCAGAGGGAACAGCTGGGTCGTTGGTTATTGACCTGCAGAATCAAGTGATTCTGCTCTGTATGGAGACAACTCAGTGGAGATGGCCACTCGCATGAGAACGCATGAGGCCAAATTCTGCTCTCCATGATCAGCCAGCCTGGAACTCTCCACTAACCAGAGCAAAGATGCTCATGAGAGAAGTGACACTTAGTACACCCCAACCCCCCAGCAAAGCTGGGAAGTGGCCCAGAGTCAGAAGTGAGCCACAGGAGAATGAAAAGCATGGAGGCCAGGGGATGAGGGTTGAATGCCTGCAAAAATGATACTGCTCTCCAGCATCCGCCTGCAATCCCCAGAAAGGGTCTAGCTAGCCAAGTAGGGGGAGCAGCTGTTTGGGGTGGAGTAACAGGTATGAACCTGAGAGTAAACGTTCTCCTGGTGAGATCCAGGATGGTTGCACCTGATCATTCAAAACAGCCTCAGTCACTGCCTCATGTCTGGGGCAAGGCAGAATCCAGCGGCTTAGGGAGGGCTCTGGAAAGCACTGGGCCTCAGCAGACCCTGAGCTCAGCCCCAGTCTGTATCAGGAGAGTGCATGTGCCCCATGGGATGGCACAGCTTGCTCCCCATGGCACAGCCAGCTCAGCTGTGCTTCCTCCCATGTCGGGGTGCAAGAAAGAGGGAGCTGTCTCTATGCTCCCCTGTTCATAGGGGTTGCACTGTGCCCCTCCCAGTGTGGGGTGTAAGCAGGGGCCTCTCTCTTCCCCCAGCAAACCTGGGGCAAGCTGCACAAGGGCCAGAAAGGACCAGTAAATAAAATCCAGAGCCCCCTGAAATGTTCAGCAATGCAAACAATTGCCAGATTCATCCCAAGCCCGGCAGACAGACACAGGTATGAGGGAAATCTTGCTCATTGAGGGCTTCGGTGCCTCAGCCACGCAGGGTCTGAGTGGTATCCATCCACCGGCAGCTCCAGATGGACTAGGCAGCAGCAGTGACTCTGCTTCCAAACTGGGGGCAATGTGAAAACTGGCCCCTTCCGCCATGCCCAGCTGTGCCTCAGTTTCCCCATCTGTCACATGTGGATAACGTCCACTTCATGATGCTGTTGTTTGGCTTCTAACCTTAACCACGCAGGTCTCTGCAATCTGCCACTGGGAAGCACTGAAGCATATTATCCAAAGTGACCCCCAGGTTCCCAAGTTGTCAATAAATCTCTACAAGAACTTAGTTTCAGTTGGAGAAACAAAATATGCAGTGTTAATAGGGTGACCATACAGCAAGTGTGAAAAAGCGGGATGAGGATGGGGGGTAAGAGGTGTCTTTGTAAGACAAAGACTTTTGGGACAGTCCCTATAAAACGGGGCCATCAGGTCACCCTAAATGTTACTAATTCAAGATGCTGAATTTAGGCACAATCCAATTTGGCTCCATTTGACTTCTCTTCTGGGTTGATGTGCTCAGTAATTGTGACATCCGATACATTGGATTATTCATCCTGGAAACTGCTGGGTTTATGAGCTACGCCTGAGTTATACAACACAGTTTCACTTCAGTTATTAATCAGGCCAAGCAGCCATTTTTAGTGCTTCCCAGGCTACCGAGCGAGAGAGACGATCCTTTGAATACTACTGAAGTCATCTGCTATTCGCAGTAAAAATATGCTGTTCGGGAACAGTAAGTAAGTGAGGATCCGTTTGCTGGGGAATGATGGCTCAGTTCTGTGATGGAAATAGGCATAACGCTGGGAACATGGCATAGCAAGAGCAGAAGCGATGGCGTCCTTTGGTGTGATTAGAACTGGTGCAATGGCAAAACTGTGGACACCAATGGATTTTATTGGCTGAAAATAGGCAGAGACTTGGCATGTGCATGAAACCATCCACTCCCAATGTGGAGGCCAAGCAATCTATGGGGTGATCCAACACATGTCAAATGTACAGCTCCCAGCAGATCCAGGCGGTCACATGGTCTGAACCCCAAAACACACCACCTGATGGGCTGCCTCCAGCTCCCATTTCAGTCAACAGCGAAACTCCCATGGACTTTGAGGAGAGCAGAATGGGGACCAGCACCGGCTGCTGCCACTGTTCCAAAGGTCAGACTGGGACAACAAAAGTGAAGGCAGGTGCATTTCGTGGACGGAGGCACAGCAAAGATCAGGGTTATTCTGAGCAAATGTGTCTCAAAATTGTGCCCTGCAGGCCTGTAGGATCAGGCAACACCTGGGCTTGAAGTCATACATTTGACTTCAGTGAGATAGTTCACATGCATGGCTGTTTGCAGGATCATGGCCCTAGAGATGACTGGGCTGAGGTGCCTAGTCACAGGTCACCAAGGGATTAACTTGACTTGAGCTTCCTTCTGCCTCTGCAGTTAGTCAGGAGCAGGGTGCAGAGAGTGCCTGCTGGGGAGCAGGGCCGGCGCTTCCATTTAGGCAACCTAAGCGGTCACCTATGGCACCAGGATTTGGGAGGGTGGCATTTTGCGGCCCTCGGCGGCAATTTGGCAGCAGGGACTCCTTCGCCGCTCCATGTCTTTGGCAGCAATTCGGCGGCGGGGGGTCCTTCCACGCTCCGGGTCTTCAGCGGCAATTCTGCAGTGGGTCCTTCACTCACTCCGGGACCCGCCGCTGAAGTGCCCCAAAGACCAGGAGCACGGAAGGACCCCCCTTCCGCCGAATTGCCGCCTACCGGGAGCGCGGAAAGACCCCCACCGAGGGCGCCAAAAACCCTGGTGTCACTCCTGCTGGGAAGGCCCGGGGAGGAATGGCTTTGGGAAGGTCAGGCTCTGTACACAAGGCTGGGTGACCCCCTAGCCGGCGAGTTTTCTGATGACTTGCTGATTGTGTTGACTTATTTGACTTTCTTCTCATGAAAATTAGCCGGTGAGGCTAAGAACGTGCGGCTACAACTCCTCGTTCTAGAGTTGCTCCCTCAGCTCCTGGGGAAATTCTCTGCCTTCAAAGGGAGGTGACGCTTAGAAAGATCAAGGGCAGGACGAGCTTTTAACTTTTGCTCTGGTTTGGACACATTGAGCCAAATGCTGCATCATCACCCTGCCCAGACTTCAATTCTTCTCCCAGCTGCACCTGAACTCAGCCAGGGGCTTCAGCAAGGATGTGTGGGAAATGGAGCAGACTTGGCCCTAGGAATCTAATCTGTCAGCAGAGGTTGCAACAGAAGGGGAAAAAAATGCTGGAATCAAAGATTTCCCGTTACATGGCCTATGTTAGCAGCAGGGGTTGTTCAGGGCTCAAATGCTACCAGGAATATTTCCAGAAATGTGTCAAGACAAGACATTGCCTGCCCCATCCTGTCGGCCTTGCATAGTCCAGCTGGCTAGCAAAGCATCCTTACCAGCTTCATTCATATACTCCATGGGGGATATTTGGGTTGGCTGCTCCTCTCGGCTCTGCGTTGGGAGCTGTAGGAAGAGAAAACTCTTGCTTTCTGCAGCAAATTCTCCAGGAAAGTACATGGAAAACAGCCTGAAGGAATCTGCGGGGTTATAGTAGCAGATGGGAATTTGGAGGAAAGATTTGCATTCCGAGGTCAGACCCACAAGGGACAGTCAGGATGATTTAGAAGCTGCACATCAAACATGCTCTCACACACAGAGCTTGTTGGCTGTCGGGCTTTTCCTACCTGAACCGAGGATTAAATGCAAAGGGGCGCAATGTGGAGAAAGCCTCATTTGCATATTACTCTACAAGCATGAAGTAATTCAGCCTCGCCTGCAGCAAGGGAGCGGCAAGGGAGATAGCAGGAAAATCTCTCTTACTCCAAGGGTGGTGAAGCTCTGGACTAGGTTTCCAAGGGAGGCTGTGGAATCCCCAGCATTGGAGGTTTTTCAGAACAGGTTGGACAAACTCCTGTCGGGGATGGTCTAAGTTTGCTTGGTCCTGCCTTGGTCCTGGGGGAAGGACTTGTGACATTTCGAGGTCCCTTCCAGCCCAACACGTCTAGAATTCTCTATCCCAGCAAACAAGCCCAGGTCACATGGTGGCCTCGGTTACACTCACACATGCGTGTGGCTGAGTGGAGGCCGAGTGCCCCGCTGACTGGGATGCAAGGCTTTCTGAGGGGAGAGGCGAGCACAAAGGGTGAGGGGGATTAGCATTATGATTGCTCTCCCAAGCGACCCTTCTGTGCCCATTCCCTTCTGATGCCCTGGAAACTTCCTAGCTGGTGTAAGCTTTGGCCCACGTTGCGTGAATTCCCTGCACCTTTCGGCAGGTCTAGTTGAAAGCCCAGAAGGGTGACTCCTTTCCCAAAGCTCATGGATTCCTTCCAGCAGTTCCACTGAATGCAGTTATGTGTATCCTTGTTCTAGGTTGACCACAGCCTCTGTTCTCACCCCGAGAGGCTGGAGTAGCAGGCTGGCTCGGGAGAGATGGAAGGGCTCCGCAAAGCATAACAGCAAAGCAAACATAAGCCTTTCCCACCGCTCCCTGGGGACCATTCATCCTAGATGCTGACAGTGCAACCTTCCTACTTCTCTGGCTGTAGCTAGTCAGACCTGGGCACCCTCCCCTGCACTTCCTTGTGCTCTGAAGTCAGTCTGCGGAACAGATCACACCTTGCAGCAAGGAGGGAGAAAGTCTCCAGTTCCCTTACAGAAACTTCTCAGGCAAAAAAGACCAGAAAGGAACATTTAGGCATAAAGAATTGTCTTAAATCAGTGATGCTTCCAAAAGCCAGGGCCCCTGACTGGAGCAGAGGGAGAAGTTCCAGGCACTCTTCTTTAGCCTCCCATGAGCACCTTGTCTTTATTGCTGTTTATTTCCATTGCCCTCCCCCCCCAAATGTGGTGCCCAGGGTATTGGCTGATACAGGTGAGACGGCTGCAGTCCATGTAGCGACGCTGATCTACACCCCCCAGCTCAGGACCTGACCCTTGGGATCAGAGCCCTGGGGTGACAACATGCCCATTGTATTGCTGGAGATGCAGTTACTCAGGCTTACACCAGAGCTGCACTTAGCCTCAGAGCCGTTTTCAAACACAGGCAGCTAAATAGGGTGTCCAGCTCCCACACATACCAGCAATTAAGGTTGTTAACGTGTGGCACTTCCAACCAAGGATCACACTTTAATGTCCTTAGTAAACTCAGCGTCACAGTCCCCCTGGGAGAGTTTTTGATTTAGCAGCCATCGTAACGGGAGGTAAATGGCAATCTCGCCACCAGCATAGCTTTCCTCCAGCAGGGGGTGCTCTGAATGGCTTTTGGCAGATCATAGGGCAGTAGGACTGGAAGAAAGTTAATTTTACACCAACATTTTGAGAGGAAAAGTCATTTCCAGCCAAAAAACCAGCCTCAGCTTTTCGTTTTGAAATGGTCAAAAAGGGACTTTGCAGCTATTAAAAAACAAAATAAAATTCCAAAGTGTTTTGATTCAGGTGATTAGTTGAAACTGACCCTTTCAGAAAATTCCGGACTAGCTTTACTTGGAGCTTTGCTGCTGGCTGAGGGCCTGGGGCCTGCACAGGGTTCTGGGTGGCTGCAGGGGGAATGAAAGGGAGCAGGCCCTGACCCCGGCACAGAGCATGAAACAACAAACTAGGATGAGCTCTGTGGCTCAAAAGCTTGTCTCATCAATGGCAGTCGGTCCAATAAAAGATAGTCCCTGCCCCACCTGGTCTCCCAAACAACAAAACAGGCTGCAGTTCAAAGGAACCAGCAGCACCGAGCATGGAGGAGGAATCCCCATGGACCTGGCCACCGAAAGACAGGCTCCACCCACATCATTCTTCTGCTCCCGATCTGAACTTCCAGAAAGTCTGGGGTGGGGGGCGGAGAAGGGGGTTGCTTCAATGCGCTGCAGCAATGTGTCAGGCAAGACTGGTGCTGAATTTCCCCAGCATTCAGGGCTGCCAGCTCCAAGGGCTGATCTGTGCCCTTTGCTAGAACTGGCCGTTTTCATCTGATGCCGCAGAGGAAGGGAAAATTGCCTCTGGTGTAACTAGCCAAGCTCAGGTCGCTGTGTGAGAGGCAAATGTGATCAGTGATCACAAGGGGACCGCAGTGATCAGCTGGTGCCTAGATGCCTGAGATTTCATGCCCCTTAACTACAAATGTTGTTATTGCCAATAAAATTACCCACCCAGACACAGTATTTGTTTCCCTGACCTCCAGCAGCTGTGAACTGCGCGCTGGGTGAAAAATGATTCCCTTTATTGGGCCACTGCTTTCATCGAGGGCTCACTTGTTCCCGTGTTCTGGGGCAATGTAGAAATGAGGGACCGATCAGGCTCCACTAGGCCCAGCATCAGTTCAAATATATCAGCCCGAGTGCCCTCTATCTCTGCTCCTTGCCAGGTTTAGCAACCCTGGTCTTTGCAACACTTGTCTGGTGTCTCTCATACACCGAACCACTGTTTTCCATGACCTTCTCTGGAGCTGTTCCATTTCTGATGTGTCTCTCTCCCAGTGAGGCAGCCAAGGGGGGACACTGGGGACTGTAGGGTGACCAGACAACAAATGTGAAAAATTGGGATGGGGTTGGGGGGTAATAGGAGCCTATATAAGAAAAATACCCCAAAATCAGAACTGTCCCTATAAAATCGGGACATCTGGTCCCCCTACGGGACTGCCAACCCCAAGTGCTCAAAAATCTTGAGTTAGCCCCCTGCTCCATCATGAGAGCGGCTTAAAGGTCAAGAGCTTGAAGAGAAATAAATGCTGGGTTCGTTTCCTTTGCCTCGTGGTTTTGGAGCTGTTGGATCACGTGGGGGACGACACGTTTTCTGCAGAGTAATGTGGGAATAACTGAGAGATGGGGAAACCCAGAGCTGCTAAGTCCATCCTCTGAAACAAACTGATGAAGGCACCATGGCAGCAATGGCAGAGCTTCACAGCTGCTCCTGAAAGGGGTCTAGTGTCTTTCTTCAAATGTGGGTCTAGCAATGTGGGTGGGGGATCCCACAGCTATGCAAGGCCCTTTCCTCCCAGGGGTTCCTGTAGCCTCACTGGCTGCTAGGGTTAGCGTTTGGGGTGGAAGCTTGCATCTCTGGCTGTCCCTCTCTCTGCAGGCAGTCCTGACAGTGGCATTTCAGAGCTGCTCAGATACTCTGGTCTCTTCCCCTCACAAGGGCTGCAATCATCATCATTACTACAGTAGTGACCCTTCCTGCCATTGATTGACTCAGAATTAAGAACTGTGCTCACAGCTGGACTGTTACAATAGCCGATTGTTTCTGTTAGCCAGCCATCATTCCAGCCCGCCGTCTGCCCCGTGGCTTGTCTCACGCCCCTTGTGTGTCTTGACTTGTTGATAATAAGTGCTTTGGAGCTGGCATTGACTACTTTTGTATAGCGCTCAGCACATTAGGGCCCCAACCGGGGCTCTACCTCAATGTAAATGCTCACTGTTCTTATAGGACAACACATTTATGTTGCCATTTTCATCCAGAGATCTCATAGGATTTTACACAGGACCACTGTGTCTCAGTTAAACACCCTGCTGCCAGTTCTCGTGATCTTATTGCAAGTCCCGCAATTGATGTGTCGATTCCAAGGCCAAAGGGGACAACTGTGATCATCGAGTCTGACCTTCTGTACAACACAGACTAGGGACCTGCCCTGAAAACACGCCCAGAGCAGATCTCTTTGACAAACATCCAAACTAGATTGAACAATTGCTGGCAATGGAGAATCCACCGTGGCCCTTGGAAAACTGTTTGTGTTGTTTTTCTTCAAACCCCAACTCCTAGAATCCGGTGATTATGTGAGCTTTTCCGTCCTTTTTGAAGTGTCTAGCTAGCCCTTGTGGCTGCAGAGAAAGGCCTGAGATTTAAGGCTGAAAATCCAGAAGCCAAATGAAAAGGATCCAAACTGTATATTTAAAAGAATGGTGATTTTGAAGCCACTCTCATGATTTTTGCTTGTTTGGGGTTGGGATTCTGAGCATAATTTGGCCAAGCAAATTAGTGGCAGAGCCAAAAGTGATCCCTCCATCTCTGCTCAGCCCACTGCCCCCGTAGGGAATGGGGAGCACACACCCATGATGTGAAGCAAACAACCTGCAGTCTAAAAATGGATTCTCCAAGTGTTGATTGTGTCAGTGAGCAAAGACACCATGCACACACTGGAGGGTTTAATATATTTATTTAGTAGCAAACAAATCAACCAGCTGCCCTTTCGGATGCAATGCAGGGTGATACATAAACCCAACTTATGAGAATCCTTGATGCCTTTGAATGTTGCTTCCTCGTGGGAAGGTCACTGTTAAATCTCAAGGATATCTCTAGTTATTTAGAAGTAATCAGGAAATAGCCCTTGCCATTCCTTACTTGACAGCGACACCTCGTGGTCACTAGTAAAAATGACACAGGAGGCGCTCCCTATAGGAAAGGGTTGGCATTGTTCCGCTAACCTTTTGTATGACAAAAAACTAGCAACACGTTGCCAGTGACCTAAACACATGGCTGTTACAATCCCATCATCATCAAAGTTTGAACCACAAATTGCTATGTACAATACTTTTATTTAAAACCAAAATTCTTATTTTAAACTAGCATAAGAAAATATATATATATATATATATATATATATATATATATATAGAGAGAGACATTTTAAATACATTGGTTTTCTAGAAATAAATTTCTATATTTCATATATATATAATATATATTTATTTATATAGACAATAAAACCTAATTTGCCAGCATTACACAAATGAGTTAGACTGCTAGAAGGCATCTGATGCTGCTAAAAGTTTAGGGTGGGGGGTGTGGGGATTTAGGGTGACCAAATGTCCCAGTTTTATAGGGACAATCTTGATATTCGGGGCTATGTCTTATATATGAGCCAATTACCTCCCACTCTCATCCCGATTTTTCACACTTGCAATCTGGTCACCCTGGATAGGGAAGACCTCAGGTACAAAGCCTCCATCTGGAGACAGGGCTGACCATTTCCAGAGTTTTTTGGAGCAGGGGGGAGAGGGGGGCTTAGATCTAGTTTTGGTTCAGTCCCAGCTCTGGCTTGTCACTAGGGCAGCATTGTAATTCTTTCTTTTTTAGCTGAAATGCTATAATGTCCCCCATGTAATGTCCTCTTCCCACCATAGAGAGTCTGGAACTCTGCCCTAACAGATCTTAATCTGGTGCCTACACAGTGAGTGAGTGAGTGACACCGCTCTGAGGGGCGGGACTCTCAGGACAGTCTGCTTTGAAACACCCTGAGCTCTCTGTTGCCGAAGGGTGGGGAGGTCTGGCACTGGAAAGTAACAGCTGCTGAGCTGCCTGTCTTCTTGCTTGGGTTCTGTAACGCCACAAATCTCTGCGAGAGTGACACACATATTTGAGGAATTTGCAGATACTTTCTAACCCTTTCTGCACACCAACGCGGCAGGGTCCCCAGATCCCCACAGGGCAAGGGCTGGACTGGCCACTAAAGGGGCAGAGTTTGCCTTTGGTGCAGTGAAGGATCCAGAAGCTCAGATCCTTCTCTGGCGCTTGGGTGAACTCTCCAGAGTGGGTGGGCTGGGAAGCTTCTATCTCTGGTGGTCGCTCAGGCTTGTCTTCTAGTCCCGAATGGCAATAGGGCAAGAGATTTACTTAACAGAATTTCAACTTTCCAGACTCTCAGTCCAGTATTTCAACCAAGTTTGAATCCCACTGTAAAAATGAGGGACAGTTTGTGGTGTTGCAGGAGAGCAGGATTCTTCTACTGCCCTGGTTTGTCTGTGGGAGGAAATCCCCCAGCCCTTACGCAGGCAATGGGACTGGTACCTGAGTAAGGCCTGCGGGATTGGATTCTGGGGCTCCTTATTTGGAGTCCTGTGCCGCGTACCGGGTTTGCATTGCCAGGGCAGCTGAGGGACCACAGCCCTGGGGAGGAAGATGGAGCATGGGCAGGGTCTGGTGCAATTCTGAGATTTCCAGCCTGGGGAATGTACCCCTTTTTCAGTTACTCGGCTCCCCCCTGCTTTTAAGCTCACAGACGCTTTTATTTCTCATGCAGACAAGATAGACAGCTGGCCCCAGGAGAGAGCCAGCGCTATGCGTAAGCCTCTGCTCCCTACTCACCCCCGCGCAGGGGTCTCCGGGAGCAGCAGGCGTGGAAAGAGTTTGAGGGAGAAGGCTGGGAGGCTTGGCACGGGGGCCATTCAGACCGCTGTGTGGCCAGGTAATTGGGCTGAAGGTGCTGGGCAGGAGCTGGAGGCATGGCCAGCTGTGCTGTAACGGAGCAATGATGGGGCTCCCCAAGATAGGCTGCTCCTCACTTCTGGTTATGGGCCAAAGGGCACGGTCCATTGCTGGCATTTTGCTCCGGTTCCACTGGGTGGATGGGGGAACCCACCACATAAATTCAGTCTGCAGGCAGAGGATGAGCCTGCCGGAGAAAGGGGAACCTCCCACCAGTCAGCTCCAGAAGAGCTGGTGAAGGCCCCGTGTCTATCAAATGTCCTGCTGGCCATTTTAGCCACATTGGCTGATGGCACCGCACGGGATAACTTGCCCCTTGGCTCTCAAGACATTCCCAATCTGTAAAGGAGGAGGAGGAGGAGGCTATTCCATGCCAGACTCAAAGCTCCTCTTCCCCCTGCTGGTGCAGGCCCAGCTCGGCGCCGTTCCGTAACTCTTCCCGCTGGGCAGGTAGCTGAGCCGGGGTGCAAACCCACCACGGTCCAGCCAGCGGCATTTTCTCGCTCGCTGTCACTGGCTCCCTAGGCAGGTGGCTCTGGTTGCACCAGAGAAGGAGCCGAACTGTGAGGGTGCATTAGGGTAGGGGAGAAAAAAGAACTTTGCTTTCTCTGTCGGGCTGCAAGAGGAAATGTTCCACAGGCCATAAATGGCCTCAAAAGAAGCACGTAGGGGTGTGTGTGTGTGTGGTGGAGGGAATTGTGCAATATTCTCTGGCTGGAAAAGGTGGAAAAACGAACACGGAGAAGGAAATGTTGCTGAGACCTCAGGGTGAAGAGCTCCTTTGTGCCCCACGGTGCTCCCATGGGGCCGCCCCCGTGCTGCCTCCCGGAGTCCCACCTGGGAGGATGCTGGTTAGGTGCATGCCAGAGAATCTGCCTTCTGCTTCTTTTGTTTCTTTTCCCTTTTCGTTTTCTTGATGGTCTCCGGCTTCTCTGAAACACAGAAAAGATTGCTCGTTGGCTGGGAGCCGGGAATGCTTCGAAACCTGGTTTTACTTCTCAGCTCACTGCGGTGAAAAGAGTTTGTTTGGAAAGGGAAGTTCCCTGGGCAGGGAGAGGAGCTAGTGATTGGAATAGGAGACTGGGAGCCCCACCCCTCCATCCAGCCCAGCAGGACTCCTGGGTTCTCCTCCCAAGTCTAACACTGACTTGCTTTGTGCCCTTGGGGTCATTATTTAATCGCTCTGTTTAGACCTCAGTTTCCCCTTCTGTGAAGTGGGGATAATACTACTGATCTCCCAGGGTTGTTACACTGAGCTAACAAAGGCTGGCCTGAGCTGGAACTCAGGAGACATAGGTTCAGCCTCTGCTCTGTCCCAGACTCTCTGGGTGACCGTAGGCAGATCACTTAATCTCTCTGGACCTCCATTCCCATCTGTACAATGGGAGGATAGATCCGCCCTCCACCTGGTGAACCCTTGAGTTCCCATTCAGTTCAACGTGGACAGGATGCACCCCCTGGGCTGCAGTTCTGACCATGCTGCCCCCCTCTCCCCTCCCTCCCTTACTTTATAGCCAGGGCATGCGCTGGCTGCAGCTCCACATTCAGCCCAAAGAGCAACCAGGTCCCCCAGACTGGCTGGCAAAGTTCCCACCCAGGCTCTTTGGGCCAAAAGCTCCAGGGAAGTCAGAGGGTTCCCCCAGCAGAGCAGACTGGCCAAGAGGTAGAAAGGAGCCAAAGGTGGCCCCAGAACCGCCAGCTCACGCCAGGGCTGTTTCTCAGGCATCCGGGGTAGAGGGAAGAAAAAGCCAAAGTTCACAAGTTCTGTGCTGGGAAATAGCGGGTCTCACTTCAGACCCATCTCTGCCGTAGAGAGGAACAGGAGAGCAGCACAATTGAGACCCCACCCTCTTTCTAGCAGGGGGCTGGGCACTCAGGAGCAGGCTTGGGCTGTATGGTTAATGGAGAGAGACCCCCCTGACCCAAAGCCCACTGGAGTCAGTGGCTAAATACCCAGCCGCTTCAGCGGGCTTTGGATCAGGGTCAAACGTTCCTCTCAGCTCTGCCCAGCAAGCCCCCGGCCCTACGTGCTGTGGTCCCTGCTCCGGCGGATTTTCCCTGTGCTGGGAGAGAAGGGTATCGAACCAGGCTCCGTCCTGGGCCTGGAGAGGAGGGTGTGTCCCTCCCAGACAGCCTGGGGAGAGGGGTCTCTGCAACAGTCCCCAGTGTAGTAGGGAAAAGAGCCCTTTCCCCACCCTGCTGTGTAGAGCCAGGGTCAATGGGGGCTGGAAAGAGGAGCATGGGAAAGCTGGAGGGAGGGATATTAAAGAGGAGAAACATAAAATGGCAGGAGGAGCCTGGCGCCCTGTCAGATTCCTCACATCCCTGGAACTTTCGCTGGCGGTGACAGTGTCTGACATGCACCCCCGGGCGATTGGGAACACATGAGAAGAGTTTGCTCGGTGCTCCTCCTCGCCGCGGCTGCTCCCAGCTCCACTCCACGGCGAGGAGCGCAGCTGCCAGGGCTTCCCATGTAGCAGGAGATTCGTTCTGCATTTTTCTTCTCATTTGTGGTACCAGCCACAAGCCCCAAGTGAGTTGGCTCCCGGATTGTCCACCCCAGCAGTAGCTCCTGTCTCTGCTGTCGTGTGCCACGAAGGGGAAGTTCACACCGGAGGGGGGCGGGGGGAGGGGAAATTGTCAAAGCCCCAAACAATACAGGTTTCCACACACACAAATGCATGTTGACCCAGAACAATCCCACACATTTCTGGAGAGGACAGGCCACCTAGGGCCTGAGCCAGAAGAACAGGGAAGATTCCCATTGATTTCAATGAGCTTTGGATCAAGCCCCTATGTAACTCCTGTCATTGTAAACTCCACAAGCCTATATATAAAAACTATTCCTGGGGGGCCATTCATTGATCACATAGAAGCAGTGACCTCTACAGGCCCACTGAGAGAAACGTGGGGCCCCAACACATCATATTGGCTGGGGTCCAACCCTTCCCATTTCACCCCAAGTACCGAGGTTTTGGGGGGACCCTAGTACCCTTGCCCCCCCTTTCCTCCCCTCTTGTCAGCCCTGCCCCCCTGGGATTTAACAGCCACGCTGCAGGACAGTTTAGGACAGGAAGTGAAGAACACTGCGTTCAGTCGCAGGGGCAAGGGGTTCTGGAGGTGAAGTGGAAATGCTTTCTTGGGAATTTGATCATGACACGAGCGTTGACACCCCTGATCATGCAAAGGGGTCACAGACTCTTTATAGGCACCAGTGGTCCAGTGCCAGGCTTTAGGCTTCATCTGAAGGGTGCCCAGCATCTCTGAACTGCAGCGTGACCACTGATTCAGAGAGAACAGGGCCACCTCTGGAATGACCCAATCCTCTCTCTGCCTCACCTATGCCTCTGGACAGAAAACTAGCTAGGGGCCTATGCACTGCTGAAATACCCACCAGAGCTGGGATTTGGCGGGCTGAAGGCCCAGTGTTCAGGCTGAGTTCACTCTCTGAACCAAGGTGTAAGCTTGTGCCTGTGTCTGAAGCTTTGACAAGGCAGACCCGTTGCTTGGCTGTTTGTTTCCATGGGGTTTCTGATCCAGGGACTGCACAGGATTGTTCCCAACTCTCTGCCTTTCCTCTCCCTACATCTGCTTTCCTGGCTGGGGGTCTGTTTTTTTTTCTCCTTCTCCGTGTTACCCCAGCAGTGTTCCGGCAGCTTTGAGCACGGCCCATACTCTCCGTTTTGTTCATGTCAGTTTCCAGCGTGGAATCCAGCCGATGATGTTACCTTGAGCTGGGAAGGCCCAGGAGGACAACAAGTGAAAGCCTTTCTTAGCTTCCCCCAAACGGCATCTGTAAATTAGATTCACTGACGGCCTTGAAAAGATCTGATGCTCCAGCGACTGCCCTGTGGGGAGGCAGAATCCCCATTCCAATGTCTCCGTTTGAAAGGAGCCCTCGCATTTAAAACTCCCCCTGCTCTGCTCTGGTAGCTTCAAAGGGCTGCTCCAGCTCCATGCTTTGCAATCCACAGGGGATACACTGAGCCATCAAAGGAAACTTTGACTCATCAGTGGCTCGGATGGGAAGGCTGCTCCTCCCACAAAGTGGAGAGAAGTCACCCAGGTATCTGATGCCACCACAACATCTCGTTCCTTTCACTAGCCCTTGCCTCTTGCCCTGGAGTCGGGGAGGGCCCTAGTTATTCTGTCCTCTTTTGGATCCACGTTAACCCCTTAGGCCAGATGCTGGGGGAGGCCTTGGGAACATGCCTGATGTGGTGGCTCTGAAGCAATAGCTACACTGACCCATCAAGGATCCTCTTCAACATCACAGCCCTCGGGATCTTGTGTGCCAGCACTGTAAGGATGGTGACAAGGAGGCCCAGGGCCGAGTCAAGATTGTTGACAGGCTCCCTCCAAGCTGACATATGGATTGTCCTGCCTGGCTCTGTTATTCAGCTCAGTAGGAGACGAAGGGTTTTTTGTTATGGAGCAGCACATTGTTTTGAAAGGTCAGTGACTAATAAACATGCAATTGCATACGAGGCAGAGAGGAGCAGCCAAAGCCATACACAACACAACACAACACAACACACACACCAGCCTGGCTCAGCACCAGTGGAACATCCAGCTTCAGGAGCAGTGCATACAGGAGCAGTTTTCAGAGCTCGGGTGAGGAGGAGAAAGAGGAGAAAGCAACATTTCCCCTAAATTCATGCCACCTGGCTCCCATTATGCTCCCCAATGCTGTGAGTTACACGGAACGATGAGCCAGCGGAAGATCACTGCTTATGGGCATCATTATTAGCGGAAAATATTTGTGACTTATTACAAGCTGAAAGGGCCAAGAAGGAGAAGGAGGAGGAAGAATTTCTCTGTGCTCAGCCTCCAGATCTCTATTTACTTCAGCCCTTCACCTCTCCTTTCCCCACTCATTCACTCCCATCTCCCCTTCTTTCCCCCCTTTCCCCACTTCTTTTATGAACTATTGATCAATCGATTGATCGCTCATTTGCTGTCTTCCCCCTTTGGCTTCTCTCACTTGAAGCGATGTGCTCTTCACCCAGTGATCCCCAGCTCAAAGCTGTAAATCACTCAAACGCTGGGGCCAGGAACTGGGATCTCTTGCCAAGGGCGACAGACCAGCACTCCCTACAAGCCAAATGCGACTTAGAACACTCACGGCCTGGCCAATCACATCCAAGAATGACCTCAGCCACCTTCTGGTTTCTATTGGGCCCAAAGATCCACAGCAAGGATTTAGATTTGATTCCTAAGCAGAGAATCCCCTGCACTTGTCTGGGAAACCCGAAAGTGGTGGTGGCTGGATACAGGTTGACGGTGGCAATAGAAGGGTCTATGTTTCAGCAGCAGGCTGTCCTTGAAGCTGGAGGCTCCCCAGTTTGGCTAATGGGACTGGCTAAGTTTGGAATTAGGGCGCAGGATGGATTTCATGCCCTGTCAAGGGAACATTAGAGCAGTAAAACCCAATTTAGCCAAAACCTCCTTGGGTCAAGTCTCCTGGCTGGCAGGGGTCATTGTGCAAGCCGCGGCTCAGAAATCACCTTTCTAATACTCAGTATGAATTTAGCAAATATGCAGGTGTATAATACTTTGCAGATCTCTAGAGCCTTTTATCCAAGGATCTCAGAACAGCGATGTATTATGTCTCACTCCACCTCTCTGAGCCAGGTATTTGGCAGATGGAGAAACTGAGGCAGGCAGCAGAGTCACGTGAGGCAGTAGTGGAGTCTGGCCTATTTGTCAGGCTCCAGCCTCTAGTCATGCATGCCCAGTTTGGCCCGTTTGGATTAGTGCCTTAAGCCACCTGCCCACAAGTGAGACAGTTGTCGTGCTCAGCACTTTGTAACTCCATTGTCTTTATTCTGATGTTTAACAAAACACCCTGAACGCAACCCCTGAGCTTTGCAAATGGCTAAACAGAGCAAGTGGCTGCTCCCTTCCTATGGTTTGGCCTCCTCCCATATTGTGGGAGAGGAAGGCGTTGTGGCTCTGGAATAGATCTGAGGACAAAGGGTACGGCTACACAGCTATTTTTAGCATGGCTCGCTGCACTCAATTCCTGATTCTACCCCAGCCTCCCCATGTGAAGTCTGATCGATTATAGACACTTCCTGGCTCTGCCCTTCCCGCTTTCTCTGCTTGACCTTCAGGTGTTCACAGCATAGCGGTTGGCTAGACTGACAGAGCAACCCCCAGGAAATGGGAGTGTAAAGGGCTGGATTGCAGGGCCAGCTCCAGAATTGCTTCACCCATGTGGATGCTTGTGTGAGCACAAATTTCTTCCTAGCCAGGTGGATTATGGAGATGGGCCTGGGCTGATTTCAGAGATGCAATCCAGGCTTCCCGGTCACGACAGGTGTGCTCATATGGGGAAATCATATGAACTCAGCACCCTTCTCTTTGGTTCCTTGTAGACTAACAGACGTTTTGGAGCATGAGCTTTCGTGGGTGAATACCCACTTCGTCTTTGCTGCTTTTACAGATCCAGACTAACACGGCTACCCCTCTGATACTTCTCTTTGGCTATTTAGGGACATAAACAAGATTTGAATTTCCCCCAAATGGCTCTAAATACAAGGACTAAATCCAGTCTCCTTGGCCAGCCTGCTTGGGCATCATCTCCTTCCACACCCCATTCCTCACCTCCAGGGCAATGCTTCCTCATTCTACACTTCCTGGATTCCAGCAGGGCCGGGCAGGGCACAGCCTCCTCTCTGGTGCTCCTGATGACTTCGCGCGTCCTGGTCTTCGATCCCCACTTGCAGCCGCATGTTCTCCCCTCATTGCTGCAGAGGCTCCATTCGCTCCAGGGTCCCATCTCACACATCTCTGGCAGGGGCAGGAAAGAGCAGTAACGCAACAGTGGCCTTTTTGCCTCCTGCAACCACACTTTGCATGGCCAAGTTTTCGCATGCTCAGAATTTCAGATTTATGTGCACAAAACCCCAGGCAGCCAGATGCGTGCGAGCACAGCTTGAGGGAGGGGCCAAAGCTTGGATAAGAAACGCTGTGGGCGGACTTGTAGAGACTGCAGCCTGAGGCTGTGGGGAAACATGCTCTCCCCCTTTAATCCTGAGCCAAAGCTCACTGAAGCCCATGGGAGCCTTGCCTCTGATTTCAGCGGGCTTTGCACCAGGCCTGGAACCTGAGCACATGCAAGGCTGGCAAAAATATTGCTCTGGACTGAAATCCTCTCTCTGGTGCTGGGGGATCCCAGGTCCATGGGGGATTGTTCAGGAATCAGCACAGATGGGAAAGGGCAGAGGGAGAAGTGTCCCTAAGAGAGAAGGGGCAGAGATTATGCAAGACTTACCTTGGCACTCCCTGGTGCTGGCCTGGGCCGTGGTGTTCGGCGGGCACATGCTGAAACACTTCCCTTTGTGCAAATAAAACTTCTCTTTGCATTTCATGCAGAAATCTTTGCTGAAGCAGCTCTCGCAGCTTGGCGACCTGCACTCTGCAGGGAGGCAAGGGGCACCAGTCAGTGAAGCCACCCCTTGGCTGGCAAGAGGAGTGTTAGGGCAACAGAGCAGGGCACCTCTAGTCACCCGGGGATCTCAAAGCCCATTGGCAACATTGAAAAATCCCACCCCCATTTTAGGGACGCAGAAAGGTGAGGTAGTTTACCCCAGTCACACAGCAGAGCAGTGACAGAGCAAGGAATAGAACCCAGGAGTCCTAGCATGCAGCCTGCTGCGCTACCACTAGACCACCCTGCTCCCCATGCAAAGTAAAGCTGAGTGTAGTGGCAGTGTTCTTAGGTGGGAAATGAAGAGGCGAAATCCAGACTTCTCCCTGTCCAAACGGCCAGCGCGTTGTTTATCATAAGGTGGGGCATGGCGGGGGAGGGAAAAGAAAGAGGGAGCTGAGCGCCCCCCTCTGGACGCAGGTGAGCACTAATAAGAACTGGAGATATACCAGTCTCCTAGAACCGGAAGGGACCTTGAAGGTCATCGAGTCCAGCCCCCTGCCTTCACTAGCAGGACCAAGCTGCAGCTGGTAGGAGAGCTACGTACTTGTGCATCTGTTGACCTCTTGGCCTCGCAGCCCAAAGTAGCCAGGTGGGCAGGCGTGGACGCATGCCCCATACTGGCGGATTCCATCCCTCCAGATCAGCAGGAAGAGACGCTGCTGGCAGGCAATGCACCCGTTATCCTCCGAGCACATGACGCAGCCCGTGCAGTTCTCAAATAAGCCAGCACTCGCTGCAAGAGAAAAAAGGCAGAGAAGAGAGGCTGTTGCCATCAGCTGGTGTATTGCAAGAGCCGGGAGCAGGAGGAGGGGGATTAGGAAGGAACAAACTGCCCCAGGCTTTCTTGTCCTACATAATCCCCAGCTCCCAAGGCTGGGCTGACCATCGCTCCAGCTCGCGCAGGGGTGGCTGATGGGCAATGTAGGCTTGAGAATGCCTGGGAGAAGCCAGGGAAGGAGGGAGTGGAGCTAAAGAATAGGCTGGTGGAGGGCTGATTAGGTGCTGGTTTGAATGAAGTGTTGGTATTTGAACGAGAGTCCTAGAAGGAATGGGCTCCCTTCTCCTTATCTCCTGGCATCTGTCTGCTTGTAATGATTTCTCTGAATCACTCAGCCCTCCCTTTGTGTGTCGAACATTCCTGTTTGTTTTTCATGGGCCAGTACTACAATAACATCTGCTTTTCCAGAACACCATTCCCCCAAGGATCTCAAAGCACTACACGCGAGCCCCCTCTGTTACAAAAAGGGCTGAGACAGAGCTCAGTCTCATCCTTCACTTACATGCACATGGGGGCTGAAGGGTCACACACAAATAAACACACCCACAAAACCACTGGCATCAACTGTGGGACATTTCAGATATGCCTGGACTGTTGGTAGAACTCTTTGGAACTGTGGTTCCATGTGACCAGTCACCAGCTGCTCTGTAAAATCAAAGGCCTGAGACACACAAGTTAAGTACTTAACTATGAACTTTACTGACCACCTCTGTGCTGCGTGAGTAAAGCTCCATAAATTCTGGCCCAGCAAACTTGCCAGGCAGGAATCTAAAGAGAAGATTTCCAGGACATTCCATGGAGAGAAGGGTGAAAAATATGAATGAAATTTACAGCACAGGCCAAACTTTGCCGTCCTTGCCTAGCCCATAAGGCAGCCAAATTCCCCTGGAGTTTGGTGCATTCTGGGTTTGAGTAAAGTACACACTCAGACCCTAATTCTGCAACGTATTTAAGTCCATGCTTAACTCTGAGGCTTCAGAGGGACTTAAGCACATGCTGAAGTGCTTAGCTGAATTGTGGGCTTAGCAAAGATTGCTAGATTTGTCCCTCTGTGCATGAATAACCTTATCTAATTAGTGCCCATAACGCAGTACATGTGGGAGGCATCTTTAGCTAATTAAGTAACGGTTGCACATATCCCAAAGCATGTTAAATCAAGGATCAGTTAGTGGTTACAAATATTCCTTGACCTGAAACAATTAGCCAAGGTCTGTTAAATGTCAAAGGAAAGGATGAAAGTTTAGGAAACGTTACAAAAAGGGTAGGACCGGTTATCATCTTATTGCCCAATATTACAATCAGGGCTGTCCCTAGCAGGTTGCGGGGCCCGGGACCTCTATGGGCCCCTTTAGCATTTTGTACACAGGGGAAATCTGGTGTAGGGAGGGGACACCAATGCTGGGGGGCGAGGGATGATGGAGAGTCACAGGATGGCATGTGTGTTGGGGTGGGGGGCCCCCTGTGCTGGGGGGGTCCCAGAAAAGGGAGGGGTCTGGGGCAGAAAGGCAATGGATGGGGTCAGCCTGGCTCTGGCGTGTTCTGGTGGCGCTAGGATGCTGGCAGTGGCGGGCTAGCAAGAAAAAGAAATACAACGCGTGCTTCCTACCAGTGAGTGCGGACCAGGCTCCAGGCCCCCTGCTAACTCCCTGGGCTGGCCTGGACCCCCAGGCATCCCTAACCCCATCCCCAGGCCAGCCTAGCCCCCCCCAGGCACCCGTAACCCAACCCCCCGGGTCAGCCTAGCCCTCCTGCATGACACACACACACCAAAGTGTGGGGCCCGCCAATGCGCACGGCCTGGAGCAGTCGCCCTGATTCGCCATACCAAAGGGATGGCTCTGATTACAATAACATCTGCTTTTCCGTAACACCATTCATCCAAGGAGCTCAGACCTCGGAGTGAGGTGGTATTACTTCCTTGGTGGAGATAAGTAAGCTGCGGTACAGAGATGTTAAACAATATAACCAATCTCACGCCACAAAACAGAGGCAGGAAAAGAACCCAGGAGTCCTGAATCCTTTTCCTCTGCTCTAACTGTTACATCACCTTCTCCCATTGGAGAAATACTGGCAGCAGCTGGTGTCCCAAAGGGAAGGGAATGGAAGGGGAAGGGCCCACACAGAGGTGATGTTTGCCCTCTATAAATCCATCACCATTAGCCCAGGTGCTGGCACCTGCCAGGCGAGGGCATTGACATGAACGTGAGAGAGGCCAAAGCTGGTTTGAAGAGAAAAATGAGCCAGTAAATATGCACTGCACCACTACTGGAACCTCAGAGTTACGGACTGGCTGCTCGACCAGACACCATGTGGAACCAGAAGTAACCAATCTGGCAGCAGTGGAGACAAAAAACAAACCAGCCCCCCCATCCCCACCCAAAACAAGTTCTGTAAGGTGCCTGCATTACATCTGGGCTGCCCGTCCCCACCCCCAAGTGCTGGGCAGCCACCTACAGAGATGGGGATGCTGAGATTAGCAGGCAAAGCTGGGAGACCCCACGGCCAGCCAAGACAGACAGTGCAGGAGCAGCACTGGGCTCTGTGCAGCTTTCCTGGAAGACATGGGTGCTGTTTTTGCTCCCCTCCCCCGGCTGAAAGGGGGGTGCTGTTTTCACACACACACCCCCCCCACCGGGAGGACTCACCTCCCACCCCTTCTGGCCAAGAAGCTGCCTGCAAGGAAGTCACCTTGCTGCCCCTGGAACCTAGCCCAGGCCCTGAGGATGAACTGCTGGAGCCAGAGTTAGGAATGTTTCAGAGTTATACAGACAATGTCCGTTCCCGAGGTGTCTGTAACTCTGAGGTTCTCCTGTATGTGTGTACACACACACACACCACCCACGTGCACGCACACACACACATGCACACGTGTGTACACACATATGCATGTGCACATGCACACATGCATACACGCACATGTGAGTGCACACGTGCACATACACACACGCACACAAGGGCCATATCCTCAGCTGGTGCAATTAGCTGCAGCTCCATAGATTCCAAGCTTAAGCATCTATCACAACCAGAGCACGGCTGATTTGTACCTGGCCACAAAAACTTTATTTCCTGCTCCCAGCAGAACGTGGACTCACACTCACCCCAGAGCAGAATCCAAGCGGCTTGGTTTTATCTTCGCATCATGCCTCAGCCAGCTCTCAGCCCCTCAGCCCGACCTGCCTCAGGTTTAACGGTCTCATTCAGGAACTCAGGCTGTCTGCCTCAGGCACCTTGGCAGCCCCTGCCTCTGACTTTGCAGCCCCGCTTTGGCTCATGGAACCGAATGGGACCTCAGAAGGGACTGTGCATCCATTTGCCACATGTGGATCTCCAGCTTGCACTCACAAATTGCTATCCGGCCACCCAGCTGCCTGATTTACATGTGCAAAATGGGTTTGTGTCCATATTTGTCGGTGCAACGAAATGTGGGCACAAGTGGGTGTGAAAACGTGCAGCCTGGCTAAAATCCCTGTGGCCCTGAAGCTCTTTAGGACACAAATGATCCCAAGGCCCATCAGTATCTTCTATAGGACCCAGACTAGGATGGGGATAAAGCTGAGTTTATTCTGCTCAAACTCCACCCACAGTCCCGGAGTCACTGGATGGCTCTGCTGAAACCACCAGCAATGGTATAGTTAAAACATATGAAAAAGGAGGCCCTTGTCCAGGTACAAAAATGCACTCCTACCTCATCATCTAAAGGCACCGCACATGCACACACACACACACACACACAGCTAGCCGGGCTCTGGCTGCATTAGTCACACTGAGAAGGGTTTGGGGGCATTTGCTCATATAAAGGGCTAGACATCTAATATTTGTAATGAAATCTTATGTTGTGCAGTAACTGCACCAGAAGCTCTGGCGTGCCTCCAAGCGCTGATTCAATCTGTACTGGATCTTATTGCATTAAGCCAGGTTTTTCACATAGCCAAAGCTTAATAAAAACTAACTGGGCAAAATAAAAATCCCAGGGGCTGAGAGAGTCTCTATATTAATACCTCTGGGGCTTGATCCAAAGCCCATTGGGAGACTTCCCTTTTCCTTCAGAGAGGTTTGGATCAGGCACTTGATTCTCTGGGCACTTTTGTTGCATCTGCCACTTAAGCCACCCTGCGGCTGCATGTGTTTGCATGCAGTAACCATACAGACAGCTGCAACAGAGTGTACGGAACGTGCATGTCATTTTTTGTAGTGTAAAGAACCATAAAAAGGTCATCAGCAACTTTAACAGTGGTATCAGGTCTTAAACAAAATGTAGTTTCCAGCTGTCCTGGTTGCCCAGCCTAAGGCTCTGATGTGTCTTAGCAAAATAGAGTTTAAAGCCAATAAATAGACAGTGAAAGTCATGTTAAGTGGACCAAGGAACCAGTGAAAAGGAGGCTCTGCTACACATGCCAGGGAAAGTTATTTGACAAGAATCTCAGAGAAGATGGAGTCACACTTGATACCAAAACGTAACCAGTTAAAATACAAACAGCCAGATTCTGATCTCACTGTCCACTGGCAGGATGCTACTGACTTCCGAGGAGCTACTCCTGATTTACCAGTGTAAGCAGGATCAGCATCACATCCGTGAGCCCTTTTTTTCCTATAAAGCATTTGAAAGGCACATGTGTTATCAACACAGAGTTTTCATGTTGCCAAGACATTGATCTCCTTGCTAGCTTCCCCAGTCATAAGTGAGATCAAAATGTGACGCCGATTAGAATAATAGAACCATAGTACTGGAAGGAACCTCGAGAGGTCATCTAGTCCAGTCCCCTGCACTCATGGCAGGACTAAGTATTATCTAGACCATCCCTGACAGGTGTTTGTCCAACCTGCTCTTAAAAATCCCCAATGATAGAGATGCCACAACCTCCCTAGATAATTTATTCCAGTGTTTAACCACCCTGACAGTTAGGAATTTTTTCCTAATGTCCAACCTAAAACTCCCTTGCAGCTATTTAAGCCCATTGCTTCTTGTCCTGTCCTCAGAGGTTAAGAACAATTTTTCTCTCTCCTCCTTGTAACAACCTTTTATGTACTTGAAAACTCTTCTCATGTCCCCTCTCAGTCTTCTCTTCTCCAGTTTTTTCAATCTCCCTTCTTAGGTCATGTGTTCTAGACCTTTCACTCTTTTTGTTGCTCTTCTCTGGATTCTCTCCAGTTTGTCCACATCTTTCTTGAAATGTGGCTCCCAGAACTGGACACAATACTCCAGCTGAGGCCTAATCAGCGCGGAGTAGAGCGGAAGAATTACTTCTCATGTCTTCCTTACAACATTCCTGCTAATACAGCCCAGAATGATGTTTGGGTTTTTTTTGCAACAGCATTACACTGTTGACTCATATTTACCTTGTAGTCCCCTGTGACCCCCAGATCCCTTTCCACAGTGATCCTTCCTAGGCAGTCATTGCCCGTTTTGTATGTGTGCAACTGATTGTTCCTTCTTAAGTGGAGCACTTTGCATTTCTCCTTATTGAATTTCACCCTACTGACTTGAGACCATTTCTCCAGTTTTTCCAGATCATTTTGAATTTTAATCCTATTCTCCAAAGCACTTGCAACCCCTCCCATCTTGGTATCGTCCGCAAACTTTATCAGTGTATTCTCCATGCCATTATCTAAATCACTGATGAAGATATTGAAAGAACCAGACCAGAACCGATCCCTGCGGGATCCCACTCATTATGCCCTTCAGCAGACTGTGAACCACTGAGAACTACTCTCTGGGAACGATTTTCCAACCAGTTTTGCACCCACCTTGTAGTAGCTCCATCTAGGTTGCATTTCCCTAGTTCATTTATGAGAAGATCTTGTGAGACAGTATCAAAAGCTTTACTAAAGTCAAGATATACCACGTCTACTGCTTCCCCCCATCCACAAGGCTTGTTACCCTGTTAAAGAAAGCTATCAGGTTGGCTTGACACGATTTGTTCTTGACAAATCCATGCTGACTATTTATCATCTTATTATCTTCTAGGTGTTTGCAAATTGATTGCTTATTACGATCTACATGTTGCCTGGGGTTTTACGTAAGCAGAACCTAGCGTTGTGCAATGGGAAGAGTATTGTGCTCAAACTGTGGGTGTCCTGACTGTGCATTAAGGCGGGGGTCCAGAATGCCCCAGCTGGTCTCCTGGGAGAGGATGCTGCTCTACCTGGGACCAGTCTCTTGTGGTTTAACATTGTGGAGAGCCTGGGAAGCTGTGAGGTAGTCGTTAAGGAAGGGGCTGCGTCACCCAAGGGTGGACTTTGATACGGGTTTCCCAGCGGTTTGTAATGTTGCTTACAGCACATCCCAGTTAAGGGAGAAAGGAATCCTCCTCCAGAACCACTTGGTAGGGGGATTTGCACACTCAGAGTGGGGCTGGCAGCTTGAGCCTGTTACCTGGATTTCCATAGCCGCTGGCATCCTCTGTCAGGATGCAGGCCCCTGTGTCCAGGAACTATAGGAAGATGAAGTGTGATCTAGTCACTACCCCAAAGAACTTATAGTCGAATAGCCATGCACCCTTGGTGCTTCCGTCTCCAGCTTCACCCCCCCATACACTCCAGTGTGTGACTGTCCATTACAACATGTCCTCCCCCCCCTGCAGCCAGCTGGCATTCCAGAGCTGGTCCCATCTCCCGGGCAGTGGCTGGTTCAGAATAACAGCACGAGCATCTGCTCCAAAGCAGTTATACTGCAGCCCATGTGCTTCCCATCGCCAGTCCGTCTTCACACGGGGCCGCATCCAAACCCCACTGAGATCAGTGACTCTCGCCGACTTTGGATCAGGCCCTCACTGAAGCGTCCCTGGCAGGGGCATCACGACAGAGGGGAATCATTCAGGTTCCTCCCCCCCCAGCAGCGCCAAATGCTAGGAGCGGGGTACTAACCAGGTGGACAGTGTATCAAGAAAGCAACAGCAGGTGGGGGTGGGGGTTATGTCCTTCATTAATCATGGTCACTACAGCTAGCTACTGTATCCCCGCAAGGGAGAACCCAGCCCTTGCCCAAAAAGCTTACCGTACAAACAGACGAGCCCGGCGCTACAGCTGCCAGAAGTGCCGCTGGGCTTGAGCATCGAGATGCCGCTTGGCTGCCCCGCTGCCCCCTTCAAGGAGCCATGTCCACTCAGACACGTTCCCAGTGGCCAGGGCAGAAGAGCTGCCGTAAGTGGCTTTAGAGAGAGTCTAATTACACCCAGGATGGGGGCGGGGTGAGGGCGAGCCCTCACTTTGCTGCCTGGTGCTGCAGGCTCTGGAGTTTGGCTGGTGGCTGTATAGTCGGGAGCACAGTGGACAGGGTGGGGTTACGGGTTAAAACAAGGGGATCCAGGAGGGCCCTGTCTCCTGTAAGAATCTGATATTTTCCCCCTGTTCAACACAGCCCATTAAAAAGCACTGAATGGACAGGGAAGTTCATTCATGGGCTTGTGATTCCTTCTCATTTTAACCCTTTGTGGAGAGGTTTCAGAGCAGTAGCCGTGTCAGCCTGGCCTAGTGAAGCCGGGAGAGTCTCGCTCGCTGGGTTCAAACCACTGACTCGCTGGGCAACTTTGGGCAAGTCACTGCCCCTCTCTGCAGCTCACTCAGCTCCGCCATCTGTAAGAGGAGGGTTCCAACTGTTCCATGCCAGGCGGTGATTAGTCAGTGGTTCTGGGGCACCTTGAAAATGCTACGGACTCTGTAGGTGCGAAGCTAGGTCTGGCAGCAGCCACAGACCTTTCATGCCAAATACCCAGCGCCCACTGAGACGTGAGGACCACTGAACAGAGCCGAAAAATACTAGCCACTGCTTCCTGGACGCCTGCTGGTGACACTCCCATGTCTCCTCTCCCTTACACTAGGGTAGCACCACTAACTGAAGCAGATTGACAACTGATTTACACCAGTGTAACTGAGGTGGAGTCGGGCCCTATTGAATTTGGCGGGAGTGGAGGTCTGGGAGAAGCTTCTGAAGACAATAGAGAAACCCCAGGTACAGATAACAATTTAGCAATTCCTGTTGCTCAGGCCTGGTCTACACTATGCGTTTAAACCGATTTTAGTAGCGTTAAACCGATTTAACTCTGCACCCGTCCTCAAAACGAAGCCCTTTATATCGATATAAAGGGCTCTTTAAACCGGTTTCTGTACTCCTCCCCAACTTACCATACCCCTCTGGATTAGGAGTTAGTGTGGCCGCAAATCAACGCATTGGCCTCAACGGGTAGTATCGAGCCAGTCCGCAACCACTGTGACTGCGTCTGGGAACAAGCAATCATGAACTCGGATGACTGGCCAGGCAGACAGGAAAGCGCAAGCTT